>NW_019720598.1:550109-604008 GCF_002891405.2 Cryptotermes secundus
GACTTGTAAACTGTAGTCAAGAGTTATGTGTTAAAGTGTCCAGTAAACTCGACAGCCAATCCAAACCGTCTATAGTCACACACTATCCCGTATCGATACATTTCGATTATAATTGCTCATGGAGCTGAAATATGCATTATGTGTCCAAAACACCTTTTCTTTTTGTCTTGAGGTCTCTGAAATAACTAATCAGAAATTATTTTTGCCATGTTCTCTCATACACAAGACATCTGGAAGCATTAACAAAGCCAATGCACCAGAATTGTTACCCTTGTCATACGTTTTCTATCGTGTCTGGACACGTCTGAATCCCACTGGTTTTAAGCTTGTAAGCGAAAAATTTGTCATGGTTTTATTTCCTGCAGCTACTTAAAATATTCATATTTGCATACGAAAGATCTCCCTTATATACCCACTTTTCTCGACAGCCTGGTTTTATCTCGCTCGTATGCATGTACTTTATTAAAATTCTTATTTATAGTATGATATGAAACCAATATCATTGTGTAGGAGTACACATCATAACTTACACGTCACTTGCTGATATTAAACTTCGCTGAGCAAAACGGCCTATTAAGGTTTTACTGAGGAATATGAACTGTAACAAACTGTAAAAACTGAGCTTTAACAACTCCCGAGACAGGATAAATTATGTTTTTGAAGCAGGAATCAGTTCTAAACGATGGGATATAAACATGTTGCGTTTATACAAGTTTCTTTAACCCAGTTTCATCATCATCACTGGCACGACAGCCCTTTGTGAGCCCTGGCCTTCCTCAGGATTGCTCGCCATTCTTCTCTATTCGATGCTACATTCCTCCAGTTCTTTATACCCAAAATTCTTATGTCCTGCCACACACATTCTTCCCATTTTAACCTTGGTCTTCCCACTCTCCTATTTCCTTCTCAACCCAGTTTAATCTGTTTCATTCTGGTCCGTCACACCAACAATATTATACGAGAAGGTTAATTCCGTCCAGTGTGACTGATGAAGATTCTTTCTCGTTTTTAATATTATATCCTTAACATGTTTCGGTCTTATAGACCATCTTCAGAAGGACATCAGTACAATTAGAAACCACTATTACAATATATTTTCTTAACATTAATATAAACATACAATGTTACAATACAACGAGTAAAATATCTAATGTTTTTAATAACTACAGCGGCTTGTACTAATACTTTAAAATATTTATAAATTATAATTAGTATATTTAAGAAGATTTTGTTAAAATTTTTCAACCAAATTAGTTCTTGTCCGTTTTATTTCTTCTCTTTGAAGGAAGCCATGCGTCCACCGCCTTGTGATTCTGTTTGGATAAGAGGATTCTCTGGTGTCGTCCTGTTGACGTTTGAGGCGCGCTGTGTTCATAAGCATAAGATATTAAAAAGGAGAAAAACTTTATCAGTCACAATGAACGGAATTAATTAACCTTTTATAATAATTCTTCATCCCAGTTTATTGAAATCCTAATTACAATAGTTTGCCTTCTGCTCTGGTTTCTTTATACATAAGAAGAGCCATGGACCCTTGCTCAAGTTTACACTACAATTAGAAAAGCAAACAGCCAACTATTTCGATTAAGTTTATTGTCTTGATTCGAACAATGAATGCTATGTGCTTTTACTCCACCAATCGCATTGATGTTGCGAAGAGTAACTTTGCGTTATTTAACAACGATCTGAGAGCCAGACAGGATGCACATTATAACGTCCACTGAAATGTGAAGATACCGGTCACGGTAGCCGAGCGGTCTAAGGCATGTACTATCTTCGCTCGCTTGGAAACCGGGATCGTGGGTTTGAATCCCACTCAGGGCATGGATGTTTAGTTTGTGTGTGCGCGTTTTTCTGTGTTTGTGTACAGGTAAAGGCCTTGCGAAGAGCTGATCACCCTCCCAAGGAGTCCTACCGAATGTGGAAGATCTAGAAAAACTGACGTGAACGGAGACGTTCATGGAGGTAGGCCTAGGCCCACTGGGGCTGTAGTACCAGTGGGAAAAAAATGTGAAGATGACCATGAGCGACCAGTATATGCTGCTATGGTTGAAGGTGTGGCCATATTAGTCCGGCTTTCGTCTCCAGAGAAACTGAGTAAAATCTATGAAAAAGTGTTGTCAGTCACCGATTCTAACTAATCAGATCACAAATAAAATTCTTTGTTGTAATCTAACAATATGTGGATTTTTCTACCTCTGCTGTAAACACTTACACTGTGTGAGTACAATTGATCTTTCCAGTGATTAGTTGATTAACAGATTACGTAATGTCCTGATGAGAATTCTCGTACTCGTCTCGGTGCCAATAGAGAAGTATGTGTGAATGCAAGATGGCGAGGAAAGGTTGAAAATAAATTCATTTAAGAATAGAGGAATCATCAATTTTCACAATTTCCATGCTGCAGGGTCTTTCTTCAGGTGTTAATATTCAGTGATCTGGACAATAAATGTCATGGAACTACAAGATTACGTACCGCATTCACAAAACCTCGCCTCTGGATTTCTTCTGCGCCAGTTCTATACAATACACACGCTATATGCATTGGCTGTTAGATATGTATTGATGGTACTATTGTCTCTTGTAAAAGAGGATAAAATATTTATTTTTTGAAATACAGACAAAATATAAATCGGTAGGTCTATGCCGAATCCATGCGGTGAAACATGAAATTTCTTTGCGATTTCAGTACGGATATTCTTAATTAATTTAACGCTTCTTAACTTTGTATTTTCTACAATAATGATACTTGCAACAAGTTCACATGAAAATGTATTTTTTGTCATTTTGTAAATTAAATCAGTTTATATCCAATACTCATTAGAGCTATTAAGTTTGTGTTTAAATATTTTCTTTGTCTGAAGTCGTTAGACGCGACCAACGGATGTTGGCTCAGTTCTGCAGTCTGCGCAAGAGCAGTCGCGTCTATGGACGCCATTGTAATTCCCGCGCACAGCCACGTGCCAGGCAAGACATATAACACAAAATACGGGCCCTTAAATTATATAACAGCTCTGTGCTTACAAAATATAATGTATTATTAAAATAAACATTTCGATATCTATAGAGACATCAAAATACACAGTCTGAGTTAATATTAAGAATTAAATTCAACGATTTATTCTCGTCAGCCTTAATTTTTACACTAGTCAGGAAAGAGTAGACGAATTGGTTTGTTCAATCCTACGTATTAATAAGCTCCCCTTACCCTAAAGCAGACAGAAGGCTAAAGTGAGATATTAAGGCTTGAGAATACAATATTCCTTGCATGTCTAGAATCATTTTAAAGATCATAATCGTCTTTCGTACGCCCACAGCCTAGAAATCCCCTTCATTTACTTACGCTCAGTTCTCCGTGTCGAGTTCCTGTTCCAATTTCATCCGCGGTTTTCATTGTCTAATTGGTTTTGCTCTTCTTTTCTCTCTTATTCCTCAAGTACATATTTCAAACGTTCCCAGTATTGAAATTCTTCTCTAATGTGTTCGTAGCCACTGAGGACAAAGCAAGAAGCCTGATATTCCGTACGTTAATCAAAAAAAGAGGGCACAAATGCGAGTGCTGAAGTGGGCTGCCGGATTGTTAAGTTTCGGAGAATCGGTATTTGCGTTTATGCCTCCTCCCCATCGTTCTTTCATTCCTTTCCTTTTTTCCTCTTTTCTCTAATTCCCTCCATCCTTCTTCCAAATTTCAGGATATTTTCCTTATTTTAATCTTTGTGTATTTATTCATCTTTCCGTTCCTCTCGAACCTTCTTAATTTTAAGACACCTTCTTAAGCGTATGGATTTCAACATTAAAACAACACAAACAAATACAGTTTCCCTTAATTTTGCTGAAGTATACACAGATACCTATTGGTGATATACAGATTTCGGATGGCGCATTGTATTAATAACAAACTATTAATGAATTTTTAAACTCCTATTAAATCCATGAAGTGTACATTGACCGTCTTCTAGTGCACACAATCTCACGTGTCACTTCATTACATGTTTCGGCATCACTGTGCCACCCTCAGGTGTGTTATTTACGTTAAACTAAGCGGCCTCCGTAGTCTAGGGGTAACGTTCCTACCTCGTGACTCAAGGTACGCGGGTTCAAACCCACGGAGTTCGCGGAATTTTTAAGGGCGGAAAAATTCAGGGAACAAGTCCTCCGAGAGGGACTTTAAGCCGTGGGTCCCGTGTCGTAGCTTTACGGCACGTAAAAGAACCTCATGTCTCAAGGGGACCTCTGAGTCAAATTCAGGACATTTCCCGCCCAACAGTAGTCTCTAACACTTCTGGTAGATGGGGGAAGCATCGAGACACGGCTGAGCCAGTAGAGGCCGAACTCGCTGGCTGAATCGGGACTGATGGTACGCACCAGTACCGGTAGGGTATAGAGACTGGTAGAATATCACAGGGGGACGCACAATGGACCAATATCTGGTCTAAGTGCATGGGAAAACCCACCCTCTCCAATAACAACAACAACGTTAAACTATTGCACCATTTAACGTAAATAACACACCTGAGGATGGCACAGTGATGCCGAAACATGTAGTGAAGTGACAAGTGAGATTGTATGCACTAGAAGACGGTTAATACATTCACATGATGGACGTGAATCAGTGCAACAGGACGCTTAAATACAAATTCTATTATATCACTTCCTAAATAATTCCTAAGTGCTCTCACCACTGATTTACGTATTTTCTCCTCTAAGGATAATTTTTGATAAAGCGATGGACTGGCGAAATTTGTCTTCAGACTCTCACAGAAATTCATAACTCTCTTGTGCGTCTCCTTTCCGACGGCCCTGGTTAAGATAATGGTGGCAGGCGAATTGTATACGTGCCAATGTACGACACGCCGTGGACATTTGCAACAGCCGTCCAGAGGCAAGAATGCCGTGTAACGCCTCTCCACCCATCTGTCTTCCTGAAACGGACACGACGAGAGATACAGATTATGTAGGATTCGAGTTTTTATTATATAATTATCCCATTTCTCGGAAACCACATACTCTCCTTACTCTCTGAGTCATGTGAGTCATGCTGGTTCCGTGCTTGGCTTACTATTCAACCTTGAAGATGGAAGCGGCAAGTCTCTTCGAAAATTGGCTGACTTTCGACGACATCACGGTGTTATATCCCAGAAGACAGAACCCTTCAGATGTATACTTATTTGTTAGTAGATTATTTAACGACGCATTGTTACTTCAGAGGCTGTTTGCTGTTGAACGAGCCTTGGTAATTAGTTTGCACGGTGAACCGGAAGAGAACGGACCATTGATATACGCCTGAGGAAAGCTACGAAGGCGCCCACTGGTGCTATTGGAGAGATCTGAAACGTGATATCCGTTATCCAGGCCAAGGTTTGAACCACGTACTTGTACATTCGGATCACAGCCACTGCTCCTGTAATCGGAACATTGATGGGTTTAATGGAAATTTACGATTATTTACTGATCCACACTCAGTGAAATGATTCAGACCAATTTTACATGCATGAAAATCGCGCCTTTCTCTAGCCTTTCGCATATGGACGCATAACAACGAAATAAAAGTGAATGAAGCATGTTACCTCTATTGTATCTTACCACACCGAATGACTCAGTCGACTTGGCAGCACTCTGCTACGTATTCTGGAGATTTCTTTTAATATCAGCCACAAAATCAGCTAATCTCATAAATTCCTGGTGATTTGCTTCAGTTTCTCCGGGCATTATACAGGGTGATTCATATAGAACCAGCCCGACAAAATGAGCTGTAATATAAAATATACCATAAAGATATTAAAATAATTTACATATATCTTATCTTGGATTGTGTGCCGTGATCAGAGCAGGCGTTGAAAGTGTCCGCCGTTTTCACGTAGGCACTAGAAACACTCGCTGTTCAACAGTGTACTCATGACTGTCGCCTGTGCACTGCAGACACGTTTCGGCATTGTCCTTGACCTTGCAGCATAAGGGCTGCCACTTGCCGGATCATGCGCACACCATTCGACTCAGCACGACCCACGGATTATTATGTCGTAATTGTGAGCGGTTATATGCATCACCTGCGGAATTATTAGCAAATTCATCGGGCCGGTTCTATAAGATTCACCCTGTATTAGAATAAGTTGCGATTGCATTCACGCATATTTAGCAATACATCATTTAATATAATTCCGTTCTGTTCAGCTGAGAAACGCCGTTGAATAGCCTAATTTTGTGGGCTGCAACACCGTGACGTCTCCCTACATCCCAGTAGAACAACACTCTCCATATTCATTGTTGTGAGAGCCTCAGATTCAAGAATCCAGTCATTAATCAAAATTTGATCAAGAAACAATCGTAATAATCGAACCAATTGTAACACCTGGAGAATTATCCGAAATCTCTCCAGAAGCGTGATCCAAAATATTATTCGTCTCCGTCATTTAAGTTAAACGCAGACAACATGAAAGTCTTTCTCGAAATTACACAGATGGCCCTATGTGAGCCTCACAGTATGTAAAGAACAACATAGCAAGTTGTTTATCTTTGTTTATTTCTATTCTTGCTGTTCTTCTATACATGACTTACGAACCTTAATGTCCATACCGACTTCAGTGTCCTCTTTCCATCTTCTCCTGGAACGTCTGCTGCTCTTCTTCCTGCACGTTTCTAATTCAGCCACACACAGTCCACAGTAGTAACGGATTCCAATCTCGTTTCGGTCTGAAATTTTATCCCTCTTTCAGTATTTCTCTCTTTTGGTGAATTGAGATTAAGGGTTAAAAAGGCCGCGCCATAGCTCAAGCTGTTAGTCGCTGGTTTCCCACCGCGGGGGCCCGGGTTCGATCCCGGCTCTGGTCAAGTGGAATTTGTGGTTGACAAAGTGGCGTTGGGGTAGGTTTTCTCCGAGTACTTCGGTTTCCCCTGCCAATCTTCCTCCTACCAATTGCTCCACAATCACCCTCACCTATCATCGGGGGCTTGTACAATAGACCAGAAGTGGCCGCAGTACAAGGGACTTAGTCCCGCCCCACTAGCATTAAAAACAAAAAAGGGTTAAAAAGCGGAGCCTGTATAGAGCAGTAATTTTAGCAATTGGGGTAGGAGTTCGAGTCTCGGTAGTGTTAAACATTTTATTTACGTCGGGCTCTGGTGTCCACCCAAACTCATATCCAACGGGTACCGAGGACTCTTTCCATGGAGGTGAAGTGGCCGGAGCATGAAGCTTACCACACACCTCCAACTACTGCCGAGGTCAAGAAAATCTGGATGTATATAGCCACTCCCCCATACGCCTTCATTGCGTAGTGCTTAATGAGTTAAGCACAGGGACAGCTTTACCTTACCTTTAAGAGGCTAAAAGCTATCATCTACTTTATTACTTTGCTGCTCCATGTCTACAGGTATGAAGTAATAGGCATTATGGGCTGCACGTTATTGTTATTAAAGATAATATTTGTTCTCTGACCATGCCATTGACCCACCTGTTAAGTATCTGTAATTTAATTCCAGTTCATTTCCCTATTTGTAAAACACAATACTAGTGAATTACGAATTGATGTGGACCGTAAGCGCAGCAGTTTGAATTGTTCCGGCGGTAAGAAGTCAGTTCCAGGCGAATGTTTAGGGACCAGCTGCTACGTAAATAATATAAGCATGGCAGTGACATACAAATATTGTAATTCTTTTCTACATCATATGATTGCGTCGTTGTATCAGAAATAGAGATTAAATAGTAATTCTGAGAAGACTTTCGCTTCCTTTAAAACATTTTTAATTCATGTCATACCTAGGGAGAGATTAGGCTAATTATAGGTGCTAACAGACCAATGTCGAGTAGACTCTACCCTGTTTCCTCGCTCGCGGATTTTCTTCTTCTCTCCTCTTCTCTGAAGATGGAGGCGATACGTTCCTCCGAAACGTCGGTTAACACAATTTCTACACGGCGCCACATCCCAGAAGACTGCTTTCTTCATATATGTTGTGACTAAAATTTTGCACGCAGGAATACCTGTTGTATACATGCATTAAATAAAATTGCATTACACGACAAGAAATTGCTTTTCCTTCCTGATGTACGACAGTGAAAAGATAAGAGGAAGGTTGTCCCAGAGATATTCTGGCAGCGGCGTTAAACCGAATCCTTTAAGCTCCCTGCTAGAACTCCCTCCCATTGGTCCTTCCATTAACTGTCTATATTGTGTCTGTCGTTCTTGTGCTGAACATTGTCCTCCGGGAAGAAATGAGATCAAGAGATATTCACGATCCTATTTCACGTCCTCGTTGCTCGCAAGTCTCTTGTTTTTCCCCTAGATTTGTAATAGGTTGTCTCATTCAGTTGCAAGTCAGCCTCTTCGTGACAAAATCGCCTGGAAGTATGTGTACGGTGTATGCCTGCCTGTGTGGAGCTGTCCTCTAACTCAACAAGGATGACACATTGTAAATGTCACTTCTACAGTTACATATTCTGTACGCGTTGTAAATAATTAGATCTTCTGAAGCGTTAAATCCTGTCACGGTTGCCGAGCCGTCTAAGTCATATACTGTCTTCGCTCGCTTGGAAGCAGGGATCATGGGTTCGAATCCACATAATGCATGGATGTTTGGTTTGTGTTTGTTCTGTGTTTGTATTGTCTTTCTGTTTAGGTAGAGGCCTTGCGACGAGCTGATCACTCGTCAAAGGAGTCCTACAGTCTGCAAAAATATCATGAAACTGAAAATCAGAGGCCAGGGACCAAGGGGGTTATAGAGCCACTGAAAAGAAGGGCCAGTAGCAATATTCCATATTTGCCATAATGTAGATAATAGTTATAATTGGCCCTTATTCCTTAAATTCATTAATATTTGGTAAATATTATAAAACTTAATGTGTACAGAGTGTATTTAAGTTCCATCCAGTCATCAGACAAATTGCTGCGGTACATCATGTTATGTTTCACGCTTTGTTCAGATTTGGAACTGAGTACTTTAGAAACTAAACTTGCGACTTCAGAGTGTATTAGGTTTAACATCTCTAATACCCCAACCTGCCCCTCTACACGATGCTGAGTTATTTTCATCTGCCTTCACTTCTCACAAATCTCCTAAAACTTTATATTATTTTTCCAGTTAAATGTTGACATTTCTAGCAGGTTTCTCTGCCTAAAATTCTTCATGCATTCCTTTCTTCCTCCATGTTAGACATGTTCCTAGTCCATCACAGACATCTAAATTTCACTGTTCCATTTAAATATGTGATTTTAGGCTAGATCTGTCAGCATAAATGTACGATTATGTATGTAGTGATAATCTGGAAGGCCAGTTAGGATACAGCAAGGCGACTCGAAGTTGGTCATGAATTAAACTTCTTTATTCTATCTGAAAAGTGTAATGAACCGTCAGGTTCCATAAAAGGCGGAATATTTCTTGGCTAACTATGCGAGCAACAGCTTCTCAAGGGACTCTACCACAAAGAGCAAGCCTGGCCTGTCTCAACTGATATGCGGTGGAAGGGATTTGGTGTAGCACATTAATCGGCTGTTGTAAAAGCCAGGCATCCGACTGACTGTCACGTCCTGTAAACGGTAAGTGGTACGTCGGGGAAGAGTAAACAGAAAATAACTCTCTGTTATGGAAGTCTATGGTTCATTACCGCCTTCACAAGAGCCTTCCACTGGTCTCTGCTTTTAAACAGGTTGATTCTGTACTTGCTCTCGCTTCTCTCTCTTTAAGATTCTTTTCTTTTATCGTAATATCTACGCCTGATTCTTCGGAGTATTTCCTGCGCATGCGTGTGGTGCTACAAGAGGGCCTCCAATTGTTTCCGTAATTAATGACCTTAATTTCTGTCCACCGTAAACGTTAGTATTGTAAGAGAAAGCAGCCATTAGTCAGTGAGCGTTAGCTAATGACATTACAAGCTATCTTTGTTAGTTCAGTGAGGCTCTCCTTGTCTTCGTGGTTAATAATAAACATCATTTTTATGAACCATAAAATTTTGTAGACAGGTGTAATTTGATGTAAACTGAAGACATAAATATTTTTATAACCACTTAATATAGAGAAATGTTAATACAACCATGTTTGGTTCATCGATGTATGTAATACGAGTATATGTGCAAGAATATGTGTAGAAATTTCTCCAGTGTGAATATCCTCTCCACGTAACAATGCTCACAATGGGCAGTAGGAGAATAGCGGTACGGGTTTCGCAGCTTTTAAAGAGGAAGTCAGGGACAGACACTGTAAAAAAAAATGTAAATGTTTCTACAAACGAGTTTCAGAAAGGCCAAATTTTAAATATGGTGTCCAAATAATGTCACTTTTCGTATCATGAAGTCGGAGGGAAACATGGAAGAGCAAGTGGTATGCCCTGCAGAGCCGGTCGCAGTAGCCGCCCTGTCTAAGGGCGGCCGTACACCAACTGTGTCAAGACAATCATCAAGATATGAGACAAAAGACTTAGTCTTGCTTCATTCGTGACTCAGACTCGAGTCCGCACACCGAAGTAGCATGTGTCTGCGTCTTATCACATCTTCTCCAGTTGATGACATGACGTCATGTCGATACCGTACACTGATGCTGTCCCTTAAGTACTGATGTCTGAGTCTTGACGCACAGAAAAGGAACATGCCGAGTCTTGCTGCGCGTGTCTGCAGCATGAAGATGACGTCAGCGTCGTGACTCAGATCGGTATGCGGCGGTTTTCATAATCTCATTCGTTTGAACTGCGCTCCTTTCTTTGTGTCATGTCGCAGACATCGTGTCTTGACTGTTACATGTCTTGACGCATGCCCGTGTGCGGCCTTCCTAAGGCATGAACTGATTTAGATCGCTATGACGCTGGGATCGTGGGTTCGAATATCATTTTAGGCATGGGTGTTTGGTGTGTGTATGCGTTTATTCTGTGTTTGTGTTGCTCTGTGTTTAGGTAGAGGCCTTGCGACGAGCTGATCACTCGTCTAAGGATTTCTACTACCTGTGAAAGATGATTACAGAACTGAATAAGAGGCCAGGGCCCGGAATGGGCTGGAAGAGCCATTGGAAAGAAAAAGTCCTGCAGAACATTAGTTAGAAGGTGCCTAAAACACGTTCACAAGAAATTAATCTTGGAAACTGCGAGACACATAAATGAAACGTAAGAAAAACATTCCCTTAACAGTCTTTTTCTGTAAAGGAGTAAGCAATTTGTTGTAGAGCCAGGGGATGTTTCGAAGTTACCGTCACATTTTAGAGAACTGGGAGTTAATGAACAGAAGCTCCTTCACTTGCCGCTTGTACCGGAATAAGGAAACTGTTCAGTTAGACATGGTGCCCCATTGAATATTTCATCTGACAAACTTGTCATTATTAATGCTTCATTTGGCCGCACCATAGCTCAAGCGGTTAGTCTCTGGCTTCCCACTGCGGCGGCACGGGTTCGAACCCGGGTCTGGTCAAGTGGAATTTGTGAAAATGACGCTGGCACAGTTTTTCTCCGAGTACTTCAAATTCCCCTGCCAATCTTCATTCCACCAAATTCTCCATCATCATAATCACCCGGGGCATTTACAATAGGCCAGTCATTGGACGACGTGCTGAGTGGACCCAGCTGGACTCCACCCCCCCACTATGCCAATTAAAAAAAAATGCTTCACTTAACGACAATGTCAGTGCCTCAGGCTGCATGGTCTCGAATGAAGAACAGTCAACAGTGAATTGGATAACATGTAGAAGGAATCGGTTATGGGCTAATTTTGAGGCATTATCCCGGAATATGCCTGAAAGTAAAGAGGAAACACAAATCAGGTATTAGAGTCCGAATCCGAGATTAAAACCGAGCACCTCCAGAACACAGGACAGGAACATCGCCTTTTGAAGCAAATTGCTTGCTCCTGCTCTGTAAATAAAACGATGTCATTTGTGTGACCACATCATTAACTGTAGCGTTCACCATAAAAATTATCTTCTTTTGCTGTGTAAGACAGGGCACGCAGTAGTGTAGTTAGTTCAGGCACTATGCTTTAAGCCGGAAGATGGCGGTTTCGAATTCCGACGAGGTCATCGGATTTTTCAATCGATCTAATCCTTTTAGCCGCACCATGTCCCTGGGGTCAACTCAGCCTCTGTGGAGGTAAAGAGTGGCCGGCGTGTAAGGCTGACAATCTCACCGCCATCTGTGAGCCGATTGTCTGGAAAATGTGGGAGCCTCGACGTCTCATAAACCTAGGGCCCTCCACTGCCTGTTTCAGGGACAGCTTTACCTTTATTTTTACTGTGTAAGGGATATAAGACATTTTATTCAGTGGTTACCCTCTAATTCTATACGTAAGCGGGCAACGCTTAAAGTTGTCCACTCAAGTCCATTTAGTAAGCAGGATAAGAATTCGTTTAACTGTACCTTCATTCTTGCATATGTCTACAAAACGAGGGGATGGAGGAAAGAGTAAATTGTGATTTTAAATTCTGCTAGGTATGTAGATGGCCGATCACAGTGGCTACGCAGTCTAAAGCATGAACAGTCTTCGCTCGCTCGAACGCTGTGGTCGTGGTTTCGAATCCTACTCAACACATGGATGTAAATCTGCGTTTATTCTGTGTTTGTCTAGGTAGCGGCTTTGCGACGGGCTGATCGTCCGGTCAAAGAGTCCTATCGTCTGTCTTAGAATTAAGAAACTGAAGTGAAACAAAGCGTTTCATGGATGTTCTGAGCTCTAAGTGGGTGGAACAGGAAAAGAAAGTGAGAAAGACGGAAATTGCCCAACATCTGTAACACTAGCGCCAATTTGCCATGGAAATGGGTGAAAATGAGTTCATCCAATTAGAGGAAAGAGAACTCTCTTACTGTTACTATGTTTTCATAGCTCGAAATTCTCAGAGCTAGAATCAAATTAAATTCATACGTACAATCTGTTTCAAAATGAGGTATTTACTAGCGCCCTTTAAAACTGTCGACACGATGTTGACTAATATAAGCTCATGTCGCTGTGGGCGAAGTGACAGTATTATTTTTGAACTCGCTGTCCACATTTTCCGATTTCTGTCGCACAAGTTGTGTGAACTTCATGACACGTGGAGGGGGCCACAAGGGATCATCAGCACGTGCCAGTTCTTGCTACAATGTGATTGACCCATGATGTCCTACTTTGTGAATCCCAGAAAATATTTTATTCCTTGCTTTTTCGTCAAATATAATTATCATTTCGCTTGAAAACGCACTCCAAATGTTCATATTACACTGATCTTCATATTAAAGTCAACATCCCTTTCCAGGTTATTGGTTAAAGAATGTTTAAAAAAAGACACTTTTACCTCCTTTTGAAATAGATCGAGCAAGTTGGGACAAAAGATGAAACTGCTGCCTTGTATTCGGGTTGTGCCTGATTTTAATCTCGACCAGGACACCGATTATTCTGTCTGAGGTTTAAAGCGGGTGTGCTCCAAGAGAAGCCCAAGATAATAACTTCAAGGATATTGCGATGGCTTCCTCAGCACATTCACCTCCACCGAAATTGATCACTCTGTCATATTATTCAACGTCAAATAACCCATAAAGCTAATATAGCTTACTCTTGTTTCCTTTCAGTACGTATAATATACAATATAGCTTACAATTAATTAAGAATATATCGAAGTATATTTTACTGTAAATAACTCCTAAAGTAGATACAGAATCATTAAATAGCCGATATTCAGTCAGATTCGAGCTTTCCGTGGCGAAATAGCGGAGCCAGAGTAGACATTCATTGCTAGGCAACGACTCGGTTAAACAGATTTCCGTGGAAACGAACAAGCACGAAAAAAAAAACTATCGTTTCTATGCAACAGCGAGGTAATCACACCTCTATAACAATAGAGTAATTGATAGGAAACGGTGTTTTCTGTTAGGAACGTCCTTATTAGAACTTGTCTTTTGAGACAGCAGCCAAAGATGATTGACAAGACATGGCAACTGAGAGTCAGTTGAGTTTCGAGACGCCAGCCGACCAGGATATGAGCTTGGGAACAGAGGAATTGAACCGAGGAATGGAGACAACAGAATTATTGTGTGCAGTTCAGTGGAGATGAAAGTCTGGCTGTGAAGAGAAGATTTTACTTGTGCTGTAGTATCGCGATTTTCGAAGTGTGTAATTCAATGAGACTGTTATAGTTCCTCTTTTAGAATCCGTTACCTGAAAACGACTAGTGGAGCGCGTAACAGACTGAGGGTAATAATGTGAGTACGAGTAGCGGTTAACTGTAAAGTGTAGATCAGCGATAGCGCTGTAATTACAGGTAGTTCAGAGTGGTGTGTATAAGGTGTCAATAAATCCAATCTTACCCCGTCTAATAGTCACATCCTTATATCGTGACAATATGATGGTTTTTGTTCCCTGCATTGTCACTCCACATAATTTGGTAGATAAGTACCGACGTTTCGGAAAAGTTATAGGTTCTCCATCTTATACTCTTCTAACCTTATTTGAAATATGATTTCGGAAATTATGTAGAGGTACTGAGGAAAAAAATAAAGTTTTAGTGTGTCCGATCTCCTGGCCGAGATTTTAGCCTATGGCTCTAGAATATAAAGGAGTACTGCTCAGAATTTCATTTTATTCAGCAGTTTGCTGAGAACACGTGTGATTATGTAAAAAAAAAACTTATATTTCTTCTCTTGATCTCGTATATCCGTTCTTACAGCCTCCAGATGAACCGTTCTCCCGCTCTGTTCATTCCAGCACATCCATTTGATAGTTCATCTTTACCCTTTTGTTGTGGCAACTCTAGAAGACATCGACCGCGGCTGTGGGTCGATACTTGGTGTAGAGATATGCTCTAAACGCAACTGCAGATTTGCAACTTTCTTTCATATAATGACGAGACCTGGAATATTGTTCAGGTTTCCACGGTGAAGATGTTTCTGGTGTGTTTCTCCGGGTTGTGACATCGTGCAGTCTTGTAGGCAAATACTAGTATTTCAGACGAACGTGCTGCCACAGTTTTCAGCGTTGAAGTGCGCAAAGTGAAGACTCGACTTTATTACATACGCAGATTTCATGGAAGGCCAATCAGGCCCCGCGGGATGGGAGGAGGAACTGGAACCCAGGGCCTGACCAATAAAACACAGCCGACTCTTCCTTACATTTCATCCATGAAAATGGAGAAATTATAATCCTCCGAAACATCGGTACACGTCTACAAGACTACGCGGCGATACAACACAAAAAAACATAATTTGAATATCTGAAAGAACGTATAAAAAGTGAAGCTATCCCTGTACCCGGCCGTGAAGGCCCATAGGGTTGTGAGACGTTGAGAGTCCCACATTATCTAGATTCTAGACAATCGGCTCACAGATGGCGGTAAGGTTGTCAGCCTTACGCGCCGGCCGCGCTTTACTTCCTAGGAAAATTATTTAATTAATTCCTGGTACTCATTTCTGTTAGAGGCTCAGTCGGCGCAGGGCCGTAGTGCGGCCGGAAGGATTAGGTCAATTGAAAAAAGAATCCAATAACCTCATCGGGACTTGAACCCGCGACCTTCCGGCTTGCAGCGATCGTTGAATATAACGGAATAGGTCAGAGAGTATTCACAAATAAGCAAATAGGATCACCGTAAAGCTGAATTAGTCGGTGATAATTTGGACAGGTCATTATCCTACAAGGCCTACGTATGGCTCTCGTACGTCAAGAATGAATGCAAGCATTAGAAAAAAAAATTGATGATCAGGTAAATTGAGTTTGCGTATCATGAAGCTGTGGTCTAGTGGTTAGCATACAAGTGTAGAGTCAATATGATTCTGAGTTCTATCCCCATCTCTGCCACCGATAATATCACAATAAATGCACAACAAAAATACAAGCCAGTAGCATAAAGCCTGGAGTGAGGAGAGTGAGGAGTGAGGAGCAAATTGAACAGAATCGGTCATTGTTAGAGAATTAATTTTGCGTGAATATAATCTAATATTAAGAAAGAAGTCTTCTGGATGTGGCGCCGTGTAGATATTGTGTGAACTGACGTTTCGGAGGAACGTATCGCCTCCATCTTCAGGTTAGAAGACAAGAAGAAATCCGCGAGCGAACCAACATCAGCAGGTCGGTTAACACAATATCTACACGGCGCCACATCTCAGAAGACTGCAATCTTCATAGTCACCGCCGTGAAAACCTCAAATCTTACACTGAATCTAGTATTGTTAAAGGTAAAAAAAAAAGGTAAAGCTGTCCCTGTAACAGGCCGTAAAGGCCCATAGACGTCGAATCTCCCACATTTTCTCTAGACAATTGGCTTACAGATGGCGGTAAGGTTACCAGCCTTACGCGCCAGCCGCTCTTTACCCCCCAGGAAGATTCCTGGTACTCATTTCTGTCAAAATCTGAGTCGACCCTAGGCTCATACTGCGGTTGAAAGGATTTGGTCAATTGAAAAATCCGATGACACAATCGAGAATCGAATCCGTGACTGCCTCAACTACGTACGCTACCTTGTGCCCAACCTAGTATTTTTACGGTGATCATATCAAGAAACAAACAAATTAGTTCAATCGGAAACTCTGTAACTACTGTTCGGGAGATGCCCGGTTCAAATCTAGGCACGAACGCCGATTATCCTCTATGACGTCCTTTCTGGATTCCCCTCAGTCCCTCCAGGTAAATTTCAGGGTAATATCTTAGATTTGGTTAAAATCGTCTCCTTCCACATTTTCCAATTTATTTTCACTAACCCCCATTCATTCGACTCCTAATTTCCCCGACACATAGAATGCCGTTAAATAAACAATAAATAGAACGATGAGATAGGCGTCATATGTAGCACGCATGAGAGCGATAACAAATAAACACAAAACTTAGGAGAGAGGTCGGAATGGGTGACCGCACTTGAACTGGGCCTGCTTATGAGGAGATTGGTGAATATTATTGATCTGAAGACTATCGGATGTGAAAATGTGGAATGGATTAATCTAGCTTGGTATAGGGTGCAATGACGGGCTCTTGCGAGCACAATGTTGAATTCTCGAGTTCCATACAGGGCTGATTAGTTAACAGACATGAGGCTTCTCATAAAGAATTCTGCAGCAAGAAGTCAAGAGCTAATTAGATTCTGCGTCACAAAAAGAAACAGAGAATATTCCACCACCTGCAGCAGGAATACAATGGCACTTAGTTTAAATCTTCTGAATACTGTAGAGTTACGGTCTGTAAAATGAACTTCGTCTGTTTTAATATGAATAATTCTCTGAATATTGTTTCCCGTACAATCAGAGAAAAGGAGAATATCTTTGAAAAATTATTTACACTACGAAGACTTTCTTGTGGTTGTTAAATTGTTCATAACTTAGCGCTGAAAAGAAGAGAGGAGCTCTGTGATGAAGGCAAAAAGCGGGGGCGTGCTCTTCCTGTAATAAAAACATTTTCTTTGCAGGGAAATTTTTTCTCTCCTTTTTATTTTGGAGACGTAGAAATTTTCTGCAAAAATTCTTTCAAATAAAAAAAGATATTAGTGTGCTACAGCTGACCTAGTAACAGAACAATCGACTATATAAACTGTGCCAATGACCAGGAGCCAGTTCTTGTCTCTTGTGCTTTCAGTGGGGTTCCTTTTAAAGTTTCTTCGTAAGGAAGACGTATTGTGCATATCTGCGTAGTTGGATAGAAAATGCGCATTACAAAATGACCATTTCAAGAGATTTTCTGAAGTACAGAGCATTCGTTGCTCCGTTCTGTTTAATATATCTTAGGAAAGAAACTATATATCAAATATAAACAATATATAAGAAAATAAATATTTGTTAGAACAAAGCATAATACGTACTTTGTATGTCCTTCGACAAAGTACACGTGATAAATATGTGCAAAAATATTCAATTGAGTCTCCACCATAATTTGTTGCCCAATTCAATTGTTCGTATCTGTTATACAGTCTTTGTGGACCTTGGCTAATTTTTCAGTTCCTTAATCTATAGTACACACCCTTTGGACTTGGGATTAGCCTGCCGCAAAGGCGCTACCTATAGGGCTGGAACAATCACAGAGACATCGGTCGTACGACGTCCGTACGGTACATTTCGCATCAAGTAGTAGAATATAAAGTATAGTCTTAGCTTTCATACGTGACAACTTGCGACATCTACCGTACGGCAGTCGGAGAGCAACGAAATGTATTTGGTCGCTCTAGTGTGGAAAGGAGGTCGTACGGCAAAAAAAATATCGTACCACATTTTCCATACGATCGATGTCGCTGTGTGTTCCAGCCCATACACAGAACAACACAAACACAGAATAAACGCACACAGACCATGACTCGAGTGGGAATCGAACCGACGATTCCAGTGTTCGAGCGGCCGAAGACGGTTCATGTCTTAAACCGCGTAGCCACTGTGATCGGCTCTCAGTGTTATACAGAAAGTCACATAAAGCTAAAAAATTATTTCGTAAATTTTCTCCAAAATCATCTCATTCTACAAGAAGGCTGTACATAATATAAATTTGTACAACGTCATTAGCATAGTTACTTCGATTCCAGACGAGGTCATTGGATTTATTTTTTCAATTTACCGAATAAGACGCACTATGGTCCTGAGGTCGACTCAATCTCTAACAGAAACGAGTACCAGGAATTGTTCTGGGGGTAAAGAGTAGCCGGCGCGTAAGACTGACCACTTCACAGCCATCTGTGAGCCGATTGTCTAAACAATGTGAGAGCCTCGTCGTCTCATGAACCTATGGGCCTCCACGACCTGTTACAGGGATAACATTAACTTCACCTTATTTGAAAATATCGTTTGAACAAGAACATTAAGTTTGCGGCAAAAACAAGTTCAGTAAAATCGTAACCAGGTTTTCTGTTCTGAAACTAGGAAGATGTAAGATTTGAGGCTTTCACGGCGGTGACTATGAAGAAAGCAGTCTTTTGGGATTTGGCACCGTGTATATGTGGTGTTAACCGACGTTTCGGAGGAACGTATCGCCTCCATCTTCAGGGTAGAAGAAAAAATATAAGAAATCTGCAAGCGAAGAGACCGNGTACAGCCTTCATTTGAGGTAACAGAGCAGTAGAAATATAAAATTAGAAAAGAATGAAAAAATAGCAGTAAGAATAGTGGTGTAGTAGTGGTGATGGTAGTAACCTTAGAAATAAGAGCAAACTGGGGAAATGTGGCCAGTGGAACCAGAGTCTGGGGTTATGTGGACAGAGAACTATGTAATGTAATGAAACACTAAATCTGAAACCACAGATTTAAAATTTAAGTCGCTAGTTTCGCTTTTTATCCTATCACGAAATCTTAATTTTATATTAATAAATTATTTTGACAGTGTGATTTCCTATCGATCATTATTCCTTATAACGTATGGTTAAAAATTTTTGGACTAACTAATAAACTCCATGCTTAAGAAGCTACCAGCCGCACAGCTACTCAAGAATTTCCAAATTTATGAATCCGAAATTTTATTACTGTGTTCACAAGACCCTGCGACGGGTCATTATCCTGAGTGATATTAATCCGGGAAAGCCAGAAGGAAGAGACCATTAGTAGATCTGGACGTAGTTTGGAGTATAATATTAAAATAAATCTTATAAATTATTAGGACCCTTATTATTATTGTTGTAGGCATTAAATGTAGTTTAGACATGGCCAAATTAAAAAATAAACTACTTTTGGCCTGGACAATTAGTGGCTCCAAAGACATGTCTCGGAACAGAGACATTTCCGGAACATCCGTGCTTTTATTCAGAGACTAATGCGTGTTCTAATATCATGCAGAGACTAAGATGGTGAAATAGAATCTTAACACGCGGAGAACTTTCATATTTTCGAAGTGACTCTTCTCATTACACGTAATTTGAAGGCAGGCTATAATTTAGTAAGAAAATACACATAATTATTTGAAATTTCTCATAAAGGTAGCATTTCCTATTTTATATATATAAAAAAACTTCGTCCACTTCTCTCCGTTTCTCTGTCTCTGCTTCGGTTATTAATCAAACATAATCACTGTTGTTGCCGTATGAAGGCGCTGCAGTAAAATAACATTTCCTTATAGGAACATATATTCATTGCGCTGTTACAATAAACAAACAATGCCATTATTTAGTATGTTTTTTTAAGAAAACCATAGGCTTGTAACATGTGCTTTGCTAGTAAAACTCCAACATTTTAGTTAACACCGTTTATCACTTGAGCGGTGGCAGAGTAACGAGAGACAGGCGGATGAGTATTCTGGTGGGCAGAAGTATTTTCAGCACCACTTCCCACGGTACTATTTCTGCTTTTTTACTGGTCCACTGAGACCCGTGAATGTGTCAGGTCCTCTTTTCTCAATTTGGTTTTGCGCATATCGACTTTGTGGCTTCGTAGGCGCACAGTGCCGTGAACCATGGCGCCACTGTCCACAATACAGAACCTCACCACACATTTGATAATGAACATTTCCTAGAGTTTCTTCAACTCGACATGAAATGGGCTGTTCGTGAATCACATTCCAAGCAGATTGAGCAGCGCGTAGCCATCTTATTGTTCTCTCCTAATGGCACTGAAGGAATTATTAGAATTTGGGCCAAACTTTCAGAAAAGGCGTGTTGAAATTTTGCTGAAAATAAATTATTTTTCTATTTGTTCCGGAAATCTTCACCGATTCATTATGTCTAGCCTTGAATTATCCAAAGAGAACTGGTTAATTATTGAAGGTATATTTATAAATAAATAAAATTGAGTTATGTTTGTTATATTGTCCCGTAACATTTGACGTAATATATTCCCTACAGTAGAAACAACGTAATTAATTACTAACTAACTAACTTCATTAAGCTGAGACATTTTTGAGAAGTTGCTATTTGTGCAGCTACTCAAGAATTTCCCAGCATTTTATAGAACCCGAAGGTTCATTACCATGTTTACAAGAGCCCTCCACTGGTCGCTATCCTGAGCCAGATTAATCCAGTCCATACCACCCCACCCTATCTCTCTAGCATCAAATTTATGTCCTGCTCTCAAACACCCTCAGTCTATGCTCCTCCCTTAATGTCAGAGACCAAGTTTCACACCTATACAGAACCACAGGCAAAATTATAGTTTTGTATATCCTAATTTTATATGTTTTTAAACAATAGACGAGAAGACAAAAGGTTCTGGACTGAATGGTAGCAAGCATTACCCGAATTCAATCTCCTCCTAATTTCCTTGTGGATCAAATTTTTATTTGTTACTGTCTTTCCAAAATATTTGAACTGTGCACTATTTTCAAAGGATCTATTAGCTATCCTTATGTCATGATTTTGCCCTGCATTCTGGTGACGAGACAGCAATATATACTTAGTTTTCTCTGTGTTTACTTCTAGACCAACCTCCTTACTAGCGTCAATTACAGTCTGTGTGTTTGTCTTTACGGTATTTAGATATTTCTTCCGGAACTGTCATAAGCCAGTCTGCCCTATACAGACTTCTTGCAATCCACTTACCAAACCTCACATTCATTTCCTTAACTTAGGTTATTTATCAAAAGAATCTGTCAAGTCTGTGGCCCTTGGTGACATTTCGTAACAAGCTTAGTTTTACAGTGATGAGTTGTTAACCCACTTACAATCCCCAAGCTGGAGGACCACCCCTTGCCGGCTGTCCGTGGCTGTTTATGCAGTATGTTCGCAGCTACCTACCTTATCTGGAGGTCATCTCCATCTGCAACCTGAGGACGCGCCATGCCAAATGACCCTCCTAACATGGACAACGCCGTTAATAATCTAGGATAATTTTGTACCGTGTCTCTGGCCGTGGGCTGTTTCAACTGCGCTGTGCTTCATGATCAGATGCCAGTAACAATATAAATATAGTAACAAGTCCCTGCTACAGTACCTAGTGGTAAGAATCTCTGTTATCTGAACGATTAGTTTTCGATTAAGAAACACTCTATGACAGCAGATGGAGGGCTTATCGTCGTTGTACGTGATGAAGTGTTCTTCAGTAACTAGCACTGCACTGTCATCTACCGTTCCGCACGTACCAAGATGCCTTGTAATCTAATTTTAGAACTAGTTCAAAATATGAAGCGAACGTGGATTTAAAGCAGAACTCTTTCTTGGGAAATAAAGTAGGAACAGAAATAGATCATTTCTTACTTGGTTGTACTACATAGCGAGTTTGAATTTCACAGTATTCTGCCTGCCATGGTTATGCCTAAGTAACTTACCCCATTAAGTATAATCCTTCTTTAGAAGATGATAGTCGCTAAGCTGGCTAACTTATTTTCCGTCTTTTGTGCAACTCGAGGGTTCGTTGCCATGTTCACGACAGCCTACCACAGGACTCTTCCTTGCGTCATACAATTCAACCCACACCCTCACACATTACTTTTTAACGTTCACGTTAATATTATTCTCTTATCTATGTCTAGGTCTCCCAGATGGTTTTCCTCTACAGTTTTCTACTAACAATTTTCTAAGCTTTTCTCATTTCTCCCATGCGTGCTTAATATTCCTCCCATCTCATTCTCCTCCCGCGTTTGTGTGTTCACCAATTGAAGTAACATAAGTTACTGTTTAACGGCTGGTCCTGCAATACGTCTGGTTAAACGTTGTTAAACCGAGATGGTGATATCCTAGTGGCAGCCCTCCCAATTTCTGTTCTACATAGTAACTGGAATTACGTCCTAGTTTTCTGTGATAACCAAAAATAACGAGTGATTAATTAATGCGGAGTAATTATAAATTGACTTTAAAGTTGAATAGCTTATTCACGTAAGAGAGAGGAAGTAACAGAAGTATGAAGGCCGTGCCGTAGTTCAGGCGGCTAGTCGCCGGCTTCCCACAGCGGCTGTCCGGTTTCGATTCCAGGTCAGGTAATGTGGGATTTGTGGTGAACAAAGTGGCGATGGTGCAAGTTTTCTCCCAGTACTTCGGTTTCCCCTGCAAATTCTCATTCCACCGAGTGCTCCACACTCATCATCATCATCATCATCCGGGGCTGGTACAACAGCCCAGTTAGTGACAGACGTACCAAGTGGACCCAGTCTCAGCCATCCCAAGAAACTAAACTAAACCGAAACTAGCAGAAGCATGAAGATAACTGCATAAAGAGGACCTTTTAAGGTGGAGAAAACAATGGACGATCACAGAGACCCAACGGTCTAAAGGTGGGTCCACATTACTCGTGCTTGTGTGACTCGCTTTGCTCTTGAGTAATGTGGACGATATGACAAGTCACGAGACCAGCAAATTTTTAATTTTTAATTTAAAAACTATAGCCAATAAATTAAAATACGACAAGGGCCTATACACACTACGAGTAAATATACGGATCCTCACGCGCCGAAACCTGGCGAGCAAATGAAGTAGTGTGGACGAAGATCTACGAGCACAACTAAAAGCCAGACGAGTCTCCCGACGAGCACGAGCACGAGTAATGTGGACGCGACTTTAGGCATGAAATGTCTTAGCTCGCTCGAATATTGTGATCGTGGGTTCGAATCCCATAAGGCAAGGCATGTGTGGGTTTATTCTGTTTGTGTTGTCCTGTGTGTAGGTAGCGGCCTTGCGACGGGCTGATCACTCGTCCAAGGAGTCCTACCGTCTGTGTTAAGATACTGCAAACTGAAGCAGAAGGACAGAGCAGATTAAAGGGCTGTAGAGCCATTGATGGTTGAATGAATGAATGAATGAATGAATGAATGAGTGAAATCAAGGGAGGGTAAGGGACGGAGCATGTGGTATGCATCAGAGCCAAGAACTGCACACGGAATTCTAGTCGGGAGAACTGAAAGGACGAAACCACTTGGAGGACCTAGATATAGATAGGAAAATATTATTCAGGTTGCTTTTAAAGACATGCGATGTGAGAGTGTGGATCTGATTTGAATTCCTCGGGATAAGTGTCAAAGGCGGGCTATTGTGAATATTGTACCTAACTTTGTTGGTTCCACGAAAAGCAGGTAATTGCTTCACTCTTTGAGCGACTGGCATGCAGTTAGCTTTGTTTTACAGGCTTGCTTGCCGCGTTCCGGATTTGAGACTGCTCATTGGAGCTCTGTGCCAGATTTATCTCTCTGGCATTTTAATGAAAACCCATTCACGGGGTAGAAGGAATATTGAGGTTAGAGAAGCGACGCCATGATAATTTACTCCCATTATAAGTCATGGGTAAAATGCAAATAGACTATCAGAGATTTTCTAATCACTGTTTCCTCTGCATTAGGAATTCGACAATATAAACACATCTTCCGTTTGAATATTCTGTTTGTGTTGAAAATTTAATTTCCTCATCTCTCTTCACGGCATAAGGAATGTATGCAGTAGCGGTTGGTAAGGTATGGTAATGATTTATTGACGCTGACAGGCGGCCGAGTAAACGGCAACGTGGTCTATTAGAGCAAAAAATGCTGTCAGCCCTTGTCACATTAACATCAGTTTTCGAGAAAGCGTATAATTTGTAGTGGTCTGGCTTTGCTGTGGATTGCAGCAGACGGTTGTGGGATCCCCCGCTGTTTCTGTGCCAACGATTGTAGTAATAACTGAATTCAAGAAGCAGAGCCCTTCCTCGGAGAATAACAGACTGTCAGCTACTCAAGTCCTCAGCTTTGATCGAACCCGAAGATATACGTATTATCATCTTTAAAAGATCAACCCTCTGGTTCCTGTCCTGACCTAGATTAATCCAGTAAAACATCGTATTCCGTTTTACTTTCTCGTATGCGTAGTGTATCTGGGAAAGTGCGGTAATCGCGAAAAAAAAAAGAATCCAGCTGGAATGTCGACGGATATGTTTTTCAGTCCCCCTGAACTAATTCTTCCAGCCGCACTATGGCCCTAGGGTCGACTCAGCCTCTAATAGAAATGAGTTTTTTCCCCCCCTTGGCACTGCAGCCCCAGTGGGCTAGGCCTACCTCCATGAACTTCTCAGAATAGAAATGAGTACCAGGAATTAAATAAATAATTTTCCTAGGGAGTAAAGCGCGGCCGGAGCCTAAGGCTGACAACCTTACCGCCAGATAATGTGGACCTCTTAACGTCTCACAACCCTATGGGCCTTCACGGCCTGTTACAGGGATAGCTTTACTTACTTTTTTACTTCCTTCTGAACAGGAAAGCGTGCTTTCTAGAATGCAGTCTATATTTCTGTACGGATGTGGATTCTCTAGTCCCTGAAGGGTTGAACAGATTTAACTTATACTCGGTATTTAAGAGTTTACCCGTCATATTACGGTGCCCGGTGAATATGGGCATGTTACCTAAAAAAATATGGACCTTTTAAATGTGCCTCCCCTGTCCTAAAAATAAAATTTTATTAAATTTCAGTAATTTATAGCGACTTTCCCCTAAACAAATTTGCGTAGGTGGTGTCTTCAGGGAAATGTCAATATGCCTAATTGGGGCCCAAAAGCGAAACGTCACTTCGGTCGAAACCGGCTTTACTGATCGGATGGATTTCACTGTTGTTCGGTATTCAGTAACCAACAGTGGTCTACCGTGCAACAATCGATTTCGCGTCAAGCTCAAGTGTGTATGAGAAAGTATTTATATTGTCTAATCCCCAATTTTGTACCTTTCACAGATTGCCTAATAACCTAGCCTAATCTTAATAGCACGCATCCTATTGTGTGTCATATATATGATATGTGTCTTAAGACAAGTCTTCATGGCGAGCTCACCACGAGCACTATGGATCGGGCCGCTCGCAGCTGGTTACATGGGACGTGTCGTCCATACGAAGACGTGGTTACAGTAACCGTTACATTACATGCAACAGCTCGCTAATGTGTACCCGCCTTTAAAGTCACAAGCGCACAATATGGATCCATATTGAAATTAGATGCAATTAAAGAACTAAGACTAGTACCATTGTACGCCTGATGATGGCCCAATGCAAGGGCCGGAACATGTAGCGTCCACAGCAAAATAACACAGATATTGATACAGTAGCGTCTATTTTGTTTTTCACGAATATTGTTGTGTAGACTACCCCCTTTGTATACATATAACCTAACCTGACCCAACCCAAATTCAGCGAGCTCCCATCCCTGTAGATAAAGTAAAAGTGAAGTAAAGGTATCTCTGTAACAGGCCACGGAGGCCGTAGAGTTGTGATATGTTGAGACTCCCACATTTTCTAGACAATCGGCTCACAGATGGCGGTAAGGTTGTTAGCGTTACGCGCCGGCCGCCCTTTACCCCCAGGAAATTTCCTGGTACTCATTTCTGTTAGAGGCTAAGTCAACCCCAGGGCCATAACATGGCTGTAGCTAGGCCTACAATATCCCAGTTTTCACAAACTATTCTGCATATCTCTGGTCACTCTTTGTAAAAGGCAATATTCGAAGTTTTCTTTTTGTTGAAACCCTTGAGATACATAGGCCTATTTGAATTCTTTATTCTCATTCACCATTACCTGTACCTACATGACGATATTTTGTAGGCCTACCAAATGTCTTATTTATATCCCAGGTGTGAAATATTTTAGGTCGTTTGGATCATTCCAACAGGCAAGTTTTAAAATATAAAAATAAACAATTCACATACCACGCATTCTTTCGTGAAATAAATAAATTAGGGGCGGATAGAAGTGACCAGAAGACGAGGAAGAAGACGTAAGAAGATGCTGGATGACCTTGGGGACAGAAGAGGATATTTTCATTTGAAGGAGAAAGCTCTAGATCGCATCAAGTGGAGGAACTGTTTTGGAAGAGACTGTGGACCTGTCGTCTTGACAGATTACAGATGAATGAATGAATGTATTTCCACTGTCTGAGGAATTTGAAACAGATCATCTAAATCGCCATATTATGAGATTATTACAATATTGTTCAGATTAATTTAACTTCCCGAATATATCCCGCCTGTGGCAGAAATCTTTGTTAGTCAGTCTGCTGAGTAGTGCACTGTGCATAGGAAGAGATAAGCAGACCTATAATTCTACTTGGGGTTTGTAGCTCAGTGTTTAATTAAATCAATGAACTGGGTTCAATGGAGAAGGTTTCTTAGCTGAGTGTACTTGCAGTTAGATTGAAACTCAGCTGGGACATGATATGACAATTGAAACGTATTGAGGATTCAATTACAGTAAGGTGTAAGTCTCGTTTTAGGAGAAAATTAGATCTACAAGCTGCATTAATTAAAATCTTGCAGTATTTACCACTGTGCAGTTGAGTGATACCCGATACGATTTGAGATAAATACATTACAACTTGTCAGCTATAGTCAGAACTTCCAATCATAAAACCTCAAAAAGAAATAAAATTATAACTAAAAATGGTAAGATGAGGGAGAGTTCTAATAGGATCTGAATTGAGAATATTTATATCATGTTGCTGATATTTTGTTCACCAAAATCAGATATCCGGCATCCTGCATATAATGACTATCTAGTCTTCTTGAAAAGCTAGTAGTCACTGAGCTAGTCAAATAATTATCATGTTTTTATAAAACCCTTTTATAATAAAATATCCTATTATGGTCTAGATTTGAACCCAAGGCCACATACACTGTCCTATTAACATCAGTTTTAATGTAATCCTCCTAACTAGGCCTCGATACCCAGAACTGACACTTCTCTACATTTCCTCCAAACATAATTATTTACATTTTCACTCATCCTCCTTAATCCCCTTCCAGCGAATAGCAGCTGCCTATATTTGATTATTCTGAACAAAGTATAAATTGCTAAGTGCCTCGTCATGTTATGTTTCTAATTGCCCATCTACTTTATCCTTCTCTGACACAAATCACTTCCTGAACACTTTCTTACAATGGCTTGTAATTCGCGTTCTTCCCTCGAAGTAACGACACGCATACACAAAACACAATTTTGCATTTCTTGACCTTCGGTGTATCGGAAACGAGCTGGACGTTAAGGGTTTGTGAACCTAATAATAAGAATAGCAGCCCTTCTTTCAGGGATTCTTTCTCCTGACCACCAACAGTCCAGTTGGAAGCTTGGTCAGAATTGCATAGCCTAATTTAACTTAATTTTCTTTCATAAGCTATGTGTATAGAATCTAGTCACAACATAATTGGAGAATTTGTATTTGTATAAACATTTGTATGTTTTAGGTGAGAAGGAATACAGCTCCAGAGACAGAAGAATGAGAGCCCATCAAGTAATTCATTCAGTAAATCAGCCTCCTTCAACTGAAAGACAGCAACAAACGGAAACTTGTCCTGATGTATGTAACCAGGCTTGTCTCTGGCATCACAGTTACAGTATATATTCAAATTTTATTTGCCGAATAATTTTGAAAAAAAAATCGTTCATTATTTTGGAACAAGTTAACAATTGTTAGTGTATGAGTAATAGTGTAAAGATGACTTGTTCGTTTAGAATTACTAAATCATAACCCTTTAGAATCTACATGACTTGTATAGTTCAGAATTATTTTCTTGTGTATTTTTCTATAGCTTATTAGGCCTTTGCTGAAGCATTTCTATTTAATTAGATTAAAATTAATATCAAACATGGGACAGATGACAGACCTGAAACATTTAGGTATGATTATCGTAATCACAAGCCATATTAACATTTCCGAAATGCCATAATACCTTATTAAAATAATAAATGTCACAGTATACAATTGTTTCTGACAAAGCTACTGAAAGTATGTAATTTGTTGAGTGTTTTCGAGAGAAAATAACTTTCAAAGCTCCAATTAGTTTCGTGCCTTGAACAGTCCTGTTGTGACATGGCCCAAAATAATGTACCGATTTAGTTAAAATTCTATATGGAAGACTCAGTACAACAAATATTATCGAGACATTTTTATTTACACTTTATGGCCCTACTTGAGCCACTGTATTATGTATTTGTTTTAGTTCTTTGAGCAGATTTTTATGAAACATGAAACAGGATACTGGCAACATACAAATAATAACTATCACATGTGAGTTACATACACGAAAATCTGGAAAACTGTAAAGGACAAGATCATTTGGGAGACCTACACATACATAGAAAATAATATTAAACTACTCCTAAGAGAAATAGGGTGTGGGTATATGGAGTTTTCATCTGGCTCAAAGTAAGATCTAGAGAACAAGGTAATGATCTAAGAATTATACAAATGCTGGGAAACTTACTGACAAACGAAGAAACAATTAGCTTCTAAAGAATGACTCTCCTCCATTTTTTAGTTATAAGTTTATACACGCCATCGTAGCAGTTCTGGGCTTGATAAAAACGGACGGTCACAATAGGGTGTACCGACACAAGTACTCGGACAGAATTCCTGGGTTTTGGAGCTCTGTCCATCGTCCGGTATTCTAAAAACTAGACAAAACAAAGTTTTGGTCCAGTGATTAAGGTTAGCTCTTTGTATGGGACCCAACAGAGTAAGTGTCCCCCTTTATCTGAGGACGGAAACAGACCCAGTTTCCGAAACCTTGCATTCGCTAGTTTTAGAACACCAGACGATGGAAAAGTAGAAAACCCCAGTAATTCTGAGTGTTATACAGCATCGTCATAACCCTTTAGAATCTATATGTACTCATATAAACACTGTGCGCTGTGTTTGTATTTCTGATTTGCCATAAAATGGCATTTTATTAATGGTCCACGTGACTTTGCAGTAGGCCAAATTTATCTGTTGTATCTTCCATTCATTTTACTACCCATAATATTGACACAATTTTATGGAGTGTGACTATAGACGTGTTTTGGATTGATGATCGAATTTATTGGACCCTTTGATACAGTGCGTGACTACACCTTACAGGTCACTATAACACATACACACATTTGTGTCCACAGTCACGTCTTAACTGCCGTTGCTTGGAAGCGGCTTTCAACGGCAGGCGTTCCCCTTCCTCTGTGTTTCCGAACGGTCCCCAGCCTCAGCTACCACCAGCTTCTCGCAGCAACAGCTCACAGCAACTCAACCGCAGCAGTTCTCTCACTGACTCATCAATCAACTGACTGCAACAGAGTCAAAGTTATGTTATGACAGACGGTTAGTCGGTCAGTCTGTCTTGGTGTCAAGCACGGTTCTGGGACCCAAGATCAGATTTTTATAACTGCCAGACATTTGCGGGTTTGTTGATGTGGGCCCCCCTCTCTGACGAGAGGGCGGGTCTGTCGTTTACAATTGCTGCTTTCTGAGTCCCGCGGGACTGTCTCAGATTTGAGACTCCTCTAACCTGGAGGGCCAGGTCCCCGCATTTGTAGCCCCCAGGAACAGGATGACCCAGTTATAACCCCAGGCTCTGGATTCCCTTTCCGTTGCCTCCTACGACTCACAGGGCTATGGTGGAGGTATTCAAACCCGCCTTCACGCGGGGACCAACCTACAGGGCCGAAGTCCTGACTGACTGACTGACCTGCGACTGACGGTTAGTCAGTCAGTAAGTCTTGGTGTTAAGCCCCATCTGGGGTCATGACCAGATATTTATTACTGTTTGACAGTTACGGTCTTGCGTTTGTGGGGCGCCCTCTCTGACGAGAGGACGGGTCTGTCTTTTACATATGCTGCTGGTCCTGGCCAACGCAGTCTTTCTCGGGTCCGAGTCCCTTGTTAACTGGCCCTGCTTATAACATCTCAGAACGGATCGCGTAGGAAACACCGTTCCTCTATTGTACTGTAATGGTTATGTTCGTGTCAGTTGCCTAGCAACGGCCGTTGTTTGCAGAACCATTACTTAGCAATGGCTGTTTTATAGTTGCTTATTTCAGGGTCGTTGCCTAGCAACAGGTCTACATGAAACAGTATTTTCTCACTTAAAGAAAAGTAAAAAAATCCTCTTACATGCATTTCTGAATAACTCATCCACTACTGGGGATGTTTTCAGAAAAGTCCTTACTTCTTATTTTATTCCCTAGTCATGCTTATGCTGACACATGAAGCTTGAACAGTAAATGCCAATCTCCTTGATATAATTAACTCCAGGAAACTGGGTGAAAGTGTCTGTATTTATGTGCTTTGTTTTATATATTTCTTCACTACTCAGCCAGTTTATTAGCATTTTGTTTTCAAACACTTTCAATTATTATTCATTTCTTAGAGTGCAACATGAAATTCCACATCCATATCAGAATACTTTGTTTATGTCAGGGAAAATGGGGACACGTGATTAACTGAACATTTTAATTGCTTTACATTTGATATGTATATTGTTTATATTGCCTGTACTATATTTCACTTTGTCTCCCTAATCATAAGAGACTCTAACATCCTTGTATCTTCTTTTTACAGGCAGTCAGTGATAAAGAGCAGAGTTTGATGAGCAACATTCCCACTGAAGATATGCATTCATCTCATAGCACCACCTTTGCCCATCAGCAGAAGATCTGTTAGTGAAAGATATAATCCAACATCAGAATGATGGATCCATTGAGTTTACACACAATTCTTGGTTTCCTTCAACACTGTAAATTCAAAATATAATATTGCATCTAAATGTTATAGTTCAAGATGTAATCTAATATTTTATTTGTAAAGAAAAATTATAGTACCTGCCTGACCTGATATGATGATAATGCAATGGCTGACATATTTCACCTTGCAGTCCTCATCAGATCTGTCATTCAGACGATAAAAACCACTGGAAGGAAATGTTTTGTTTCAAATTCTAGTGACATTTTAGAAACTTGCTAGTGTGGGTTGACAACAGGCCAGAAGCAGAATGAACATTAGTAACACTCTGAACCTAAGTGGATTGTTGTATGAAGAATCCAATGATGAGGACAAAAGGAAGATTTTATATGAGTTTGTGACGAATGGTGTGCTACTGAACGTTATTGGTATTCTGGGTATATTTGGTAATATCATTTCTATGATCATTCTTTCGCGTCCTCAGATGAAATCTTCTATTAACTATCTTTTGATTGGTTTAGCAAGATGTGACACTGTGCTCATTATAACATCTGTCCTGCTGTTTGGTATTCCAGCCATCTTCAAGTATACAGGATACTTGTTCATATATTATTTCAAGGTAAGACTAAGCAAGAGTTTGCAAAGATTGTGTGTTGCTGGGTTCAGACTCACTGTGAAGAGTGCTGATGGGATCTAGGATAAGAATCCGACTTTCCACCAAAACTAACGAATGGCATATTTTATTCCAAATAATATTAAATGTATATTTGAACATTCATTTATTGCTTTCAACAATTCAGAAATATCTACAAATATTTTAATCTGCTTTGGCTTAATAGTAGGACATACAACTTAAATCAATCACCTTATCTGTTCTTAGAATAAATCTCCTATCAAAATCAAGACAGTTCTTTGGGTTATTTAAAAATATAATACTTCTCATCTTTGATGAAAATAGAGACTGTCTAAACGTATTGCCTCACAGTAGTCACAGGAAACACACTCATGTATCATAAATGTAACAAAAATATTAAAGAAGAACAGGGAATGGCTCTCAATACAATAATGAAAAAGCTAAAATAAATGGCCAGAAAATATGGAAAGAAGGTCAGTAAACTAAATCTTTACACTGATGTCAGAATAAACCAAAGAGTAAATGATGTCAGGGACATCAGACAAAGGATTGGATGAACAGTTTTAATAACAGTAGCTGTAACATACCAAGAACTTAGTCCATGGCATAGATGGAAAACAAATTTATGAAAGTATTGAATTAGGTCCAATGTGGACTATTAATAATTGGACAGATTCCTCTGGACAGGAAAAATTATTGCCAAAATTGTGTAATCTTCAAGAACATGAATTTATACTATTCAGATATAAATATTTTAAAATAAAATATAATAGCAAATCTATTCATAGTGTACAAAAAAATATTTTGTAGCCCACTACTGTGTCATCTCCAGAACAAGCTGAATCCATTTCACACTCTCATAACTTGTTTCTTGAAGATAAATCTTGATATTAATCCTCATCGCTACTGTCTCACAACTGACTTTTTCCCATCATGTTTGCTGAGTAAAATCTGGTACACATTTCTCAGATTTTAAGAATGTTACATGTCCTACCAATCTCATCCTCTTTGCTTTGAACAATCTAATAAAATATGGTGTCTATCCAATCATGGTGGCCATGTGGTCAAAGGCACAATCTAATAAAATATGGCGCTGAGCATGGTGGCCATGCAGTCAAAGGCATAAACTACCTTTGCTTGCTTGAACGCTGGGATTGTGGGTTCGAATCCTATTCAAGGTATGGATGTCTGTGTGTGCGTTTATCTGTGTTGTCCTGTGTGTAGGTAGTGGCCTTGTGACAGGCTGATCACTTGTCCAAGGAGTCCTACTGTCTGCATAAAGAAGATTATAAAAGTAAAGAAGAGGCCAGGGCCCAACAGAGGGCTGTAGAGCCATTGAATAAATGAATTAATTAATTAATGAATAAAATATGGTAATGCATATGAATTGTAAGGCTTCTCATTATGCTGTTTTCTTCATCCTCCTCTTACTTTCTTTCTCACAAATCCAAATATTCTCCTCAGCACCTTATTCTCAGGCACTCTCAATCTGTGTTTTTCCTTATTGTAAAAGACCAAGTTTCACACCCATATAGTAAACAGGTAAGATTTTAAATGTGTATATTTTTTCATGTAACTGATCATAAATATTTCCTTTTGTTAAGGTTTACCCACATCTGGTACGTGTCATTTATCCACTTGCCCTCATTGCACAAACTGTGTCAGTGTACTTGACACTGACTGTGACCCTGGAACGCTTCGTTGCTGTGTGTCACCCTCTGCAAGCAAGGTCTATGTGCACATATGGGCGAGCACGTCTGTATGTCATTCTCATCATTGTGTTCTCAACCCTGTACAATCTGCCACGTTTCTGGGAAGTGCAACTTGTGGAACTGACTTATGATTCCAAATACAACACAACTTTGTATGAAGTCAGTATGACCCAGCTCCGAGACAACCCTGTCTACATCTCCATTTACATCCACTGGCTTTACCTCATTTTTATTTACTTCCTCCCATTTACCAGTCTAGCAGTCCTCAATGCTGCCATTTACCAACAGGTAAATGATAAAGTAAACTTAGTTGTTAATTATCAAGAGCACAAAAATTATTTTGCATTTCTGCACTTAGTCTGTGTGCTGAGAAATGGCTGCCTCCATGTCTGTTGAATAATGTTTTGGAAAATAATTTTTCAAAGTCATTTCCAAGCCTGATTATTGGTGCTGGTTAGGAAAAAGTTTAATGTACCAAAGGAGAACTGAAAAATATATTGCTGTTCTTTTAAACCAAGAAAATGACTGTAATTTAAATCCATGGCAGGAGCCTTGCAGCTTATGAAACAGATTATAGAGAGCAGCTAAGGTGGCTATTCCGGTGGCTATTCCGGTGGCTATTCCGGTGGCTGCTGGCTATTCTGTCATATTCTTGGTTACAGCCCACCTTTGTAAAACTTGGCCACCTGTAGGTCACCATAATAAATTTAGTGAACGCTTCGGAGAACCATGCCATTTTGCAAATGGTTTCTACGGGGTAACTAATTAACTCCACAAAGCAGGCTTTTTAAAGCTAATAGTTACTTTCTGATACCACTGTAATATATTTCATAAAGAGATCCATATTTTTATCTTTTTCATATGTGGGTGTTACAGGTACGTCGTGCAAACCAAGAACGTCAGCGTCTGTCACGACAGCAAAAGAAAGAGATTGGATTGGCTACCATGCTATTATGTGTGGTGGTTGTCTTCTTCCTGTGCAACATCCTGGCATTAGTTAACAATGTACTTGAAGCATTTTATGGCAGCCCACTGGATCAAGTAGTTCGAACCAGTGACATGCTGATCACTATAAACTCCTCTGTGAATTTCATTATATATGTTATATTTGGGGAGAAGTTCAAACGACTGTTTCTGAAACTGTTTTGCTCCCGTGGATGGATGGGTGTTGGTGGAAGGGACTCACCTGATGCTAACACTCATGATGATAGTGTTGTGTCCAATGGAGATGGTAGGAATTATTCTCTTAGGAACAGTCACATGTACCACCTTCATCGCACTGGCACCACTGTTGTCCGAAATGGTAGCACAACAAGTGGAAATAGCAACAGTATGCATTGCAGTACTAGAATACCACGTGCACCATCTCCTGGACCATGTGTGTATTATCCTGCTCGACCTATCTGTGGCAGTGAATGGGAAAACGAAAATACTACCACTACATCTCTCAACAAACTCTGAAAATAAGTCCTGAATAACTGCAATTCTGACTGAATATGTATACTCAGAACCAAAGAACTCAAATGTGAAGGAGGAAGCATTATGGAAGTCGGAATTATAACGTGGTAGAATTATGATTTCTCAGAACAGCATTTTACTGCTTCACTAGAACACTGTTCAGGTCTGCCAATACAAGATGTTTTGGAAATAACAGATGTGAAGTGTGTCTAATAACTGCCTCTTTGCTAAAGGTGAAGACAAGCAGTTGATATTTGTAACAGCCCTTGAAGCAAACTAATCATAAAATACAAAAAGGGTGTCAAACATACAGGCTGAAGGGCACATGTGACCCTTACTCATAGATATTCATATATATATATTTATTCATATATATATGTATATATATAATTTCATTGTTTGTAAGTATTGTTTCAGAAATTTAGTGAGAAATATATTACCAGTGATAAAATTACTATAAGAATAATTAAATATGGCTTCAATCTCTGCCAGAATACCAACATTTATGACATATTATCAGATATTTCTTTCATTCTACTGCATATCTGATTTGGAATGTCTTTGCTTGAGGAAGAGAACTTATTTCTTCCTTGCATGGCCTCTGTTATGCAGCAGTGGTATTTTTAATTTCTTTATTTTTAAAAAGATCTGGTTGCCTTCAGCATAGCTATCTACCACATCTGAAGATTCATAATTCATTAACACAAAACTGTTGATTGGCCTCTTCTTAATCAATGAGTCTGCTGGAAAGCTAAATTTTTGTTCAATTTACGTGATGATAACTAAATTCCTTCTTATCTGTTTTTTGTTTGCTAGCATATGATGCAACATCTGAAATAACAAGAATAACAGGACTATGATAATACAGCTGATCATGATGTATCAGAAAGGGATAGGTTTTAGTAGCATTATAAATGGGGCACAGATGGCTGGGCATGATTTTCATGATAAAATAAAAAGAATGCATGAAGAGTACTACCTTTCCGGATATAATGCTGTGTAGTCTGTTGCCACCTGCTTTCATGCTGGTATCTTCCTCGGCCTATTTGACCCTCAAGATAGAGGCAATATGTTCCCCCTAAACGTCGGTTGACTTTCAACGGACTACACGGCGTTATATACCAGAAGGTAGTACTCTTCATACCCACTGCTGTGAGAACCTCAAATCCTACAAGAGAATACATGGTTGATGCATGTACTCCCTTCTGCACACAGTGGAAAGTATCAGCTTATTTATGTTTTTAATTACTGAATAAATTATTAACTTGGCAGTATATTCTCATCAAAATCCTACAAATACCAGTCTAGAAAGGTTCTGGGTCAATGACCTGGCAGAAAGTCGACAATATGGGTAAATATATACAAAACAATTTATTATTCAATAGATATTAGGTAATGTACAATTAAGTTACTGTTAATTAATGACTTGCAGTTATGTTGTGAATAGGTGGCCTCCTCCTGGGAGCACGTACTGCCTCCATTTCTACCTGGCAAACTGCATAACAACTCTATTATTAATATATTCTAAACGATTTCATTAACACACTGAGACTTGGAAATATAATATGAATTATATGTTATGCTCCAGATGATCCAGCTTCCATAATTATGCCATTTTTGTGCTCTGAATTAAAACTGAAAGGCTAAGGAACATTCTACCATTAAATCTGAAATTAAACATGACATATATATATATAACAGAGCTGTACACTTGAAACCCTGTAAGAAACTATAAACTGTAGAATGCACTAGATATACTGCTTGTCACTAAAGGCATGAAGAAAATAATAAGACAGAACAGGCAACAATCAACTGCAGATATTGCTTTTGGTAACTGAATGTATTTTAATGACACATATTCACACTGGTAAGACTGTGACATCACAACTAGAAATGTCCTGAAATCATATACAGTGCAGATAGTAAGAAATTTATTTGCTGTATCATCTCATGTTGCTTGTTGCTTGTGGCTGTTGTTGTGAACAGTGTTCCCTCCAAGTATGCAGTGTAAGGCAGTGTGTATTACAGCAGACAATAATTATGGCTCAGAAGAACAATGGAATATTGAATTCATGCAAATAGCAGAAATATATCAATGCCTCTGTGACTGTTTCATTCCAGATTACTCAACACAGGATGTAGCTGAAAAGCATTAGTATAGATGCTGATTTTAATTATTAACACAAAGCAAGTACACTCAAGGGCATTTAACCCCCTTTTTGTGATTCTTCATTTTCCACAATATGTTGTATGCAATGACCACTTCATTCACCAACATGTTCACAAAGGATGGAATGTTCTGATTTCTTTGGTGTGAATATACAAGCTATCCAATATTGAATATCATTTGTTGCTTGTCTCCTCTTGCTCATTGCCTTGGAATGCAGAAGAGTTGAGACAAAATATCTTTCCAATATAAGAAAGCAACCCTTGGTTAATGGTAGTAGGTTGGAGCAAAAAGCAGTAAAGTAATAAATCAAACAACTGCAATAGGGTGCAAAGATGTAGTTTATTTCAACTTACCGTAAACATTGCTGATACATATTACTGAAGTATATGTAATGGACAACGCATAAATTATCACAGGAAGTCACAATCAATTACTAATGGGGTTCTCAAATTTCCACAAGCCACTTTCTGGTAAATACTGAACTTCTTCAATAAAGAGTGTTCATCTATATACATGAGCGGTTAGTTTAAGCACATAATTAGTCAATCAAATATATGGGGTGGAGTTTTATGTGAATCACATTTTCGGTCTTTTAAAATTAATATTAAAAATAGTTTTTAAGGGCTTGGTTGCAGTGAATACCACAATACTGCAATACCGGGTCAAAACAGTACATTTCATTTTAGTTCTTATGTGGGAGTCTTCTCAGGCAATATAGGAGTTTGGATACATATAGAGTTACACAATTACAAACCCAGCTAAACCTCTGCTGTAATGGCACAAGCATGAGGGAAGATGAAGGGCAGCGCTGCTAGTGGTGGCTGGGAAAACTGCATAGTGGTTGAACATAATGCACATCACAAATTTTGTTTTCAAATAACTTCAGAAAGTGTTAATTTTCATTGAAATTCTTGTCTGTTGGATGAGAATTTTGCATGTTTTAAATACTAGGTAACAAAAAGTGGCCATACTTTAGAGAAAGCATTTATGCCTCTCTTTTGTATATGCATCATACATTTGATATATTAAGATACTTTTTATGGTCATTTCCTAACAGTAGAACCAGATATAAAATTGGATGAACACTCTTTGACAGAACTCAGATTATCAGCAAGAAATCATTGAATTTTCATGGGTATAAACTTAAAATCACTGCTGTACAGCATGACAGTTCTCTGAGTATTAAACAAATTCAGGATGAGTTATCTGATTTTCAGGGTCTTTGCACTTTTGTGCTGCATTCTTTTCTCAGCTTAGGTTTAACAATATATTTATTCTTAAATATAGTATCAGCGTTTTTAACTTTTGATGTATCTTGTTTAACAGTCTCCTAAATGTGCTTTTAATTTTATTCTGTAAACTGTCTTCCTTGTTATTCCATGTTTACTCCAGCTGCAAGTGTCATGAATATTTTTTATCCTATACAAATTTGAATGGGGCACATGTTGCATAGTTGGTTGAGGCATTATGCTAAAAGCCGAAAGGGTGCGGGTTCAAGTCCCGATGAGGTCATTGGATTTTTTTCAATTGACCTAATCCTTCAAGCCACACTATGGCCTTGGGGTCAACTCAGCCTCTAACAGAAATGAGTACCAGGAATTAATTAAATAATTTTCCTTGGGAGTAAAGCGCAGCCAGCGCGTAAGGCTGAGAACCTTACTGCCATCTTTGAGCTGACTGTCTAGATAAGGTGGGATCCTCAACGTCTCACAACTGTATGGGCCTGCACGGCCTGTTACAGGGATAGCTTTACTTTACTTATTTACTTTATATAAATTTGGAACAGCCACATTATTGGGTCTGTTAGATTTTATTTGTTCCACACAAATATATCTCTGTAGTTTATGAAAGTTGAATATAAACTGAAATTACAACTAGAAAAGTGAATAACAGTCTTTTTAAACAGGAAATATTATTGTCTGCCCATGAGATGGCAAACAAGACAATAAATTTACTTGACATATTACTCATTTTACCAGCTTCATTTAAAGAGAAAATGTAGCATCTTGAGGTGTGCCATTCTATATGGAGAATACAAAATACTAAAAAAAAGACTGCGAATTCTTTCCATTGTGCGTTATGTTGGTAATTAGGCTATTTATACGTAAATGTTTTGGTGGGGCATATATAATTTTTCTTCTTTGTGTATATTGGAAGTAACTGTCGTTTTGAATCAGTTTGCCATGATCTGTTTCTCTTTTCTATGTTACTAAATAGTGTACTCTTTTGTTTCTGTGTTCTTATTCTGTGCATACTTGATTTGTTCAAAGTGGGTATGCATGTTGTGAACAAAAGTGAATAAAGGCCAGCAACCCCCCAAATTCAGTTAATGTGAAGAGTGTCAATGAAGACAAAAGAATGGTTTGTTCCCCATCATCCATTTTGCTGGCAGAACAATGTAAAGAATCCCTGTGCATAGAGCGGACAGAAAATATAGCCATGTGCTTGGTTGCAAATCGTGGGGAATTTAAGATGGAAATTTATTCTCTGTTGCCATCATTCAGGCATGAACAGCAAAATCAGGAGATGTAAATTCTGAAACAGGTATATAAAAATATATAAGAAATATTAAAACTTCAGCTGCGTGCACAAAAGTGAAAACAACGCCAAACCTGGCAGAATGTTAATGTTCCTTGCAGTGTAGACAGGGTTATCAAATAATGAAAAAAATATTTGGAAAAATTTGGATGTTCATATTCTTTCGCTTTCATTCACATAGTGTATACCTCCCTCATCATGTTGTGTCAGTGCTAAAGCAACACAGTACAGTCCCTAGGCTCAAGTCACTGAACACCTTCTCTGGCATTAATGCAGACCCTATGAAAATGTCTATAATGTAGCTAAATATAAACAAGACACATTTGTGAGTGGCTTATACAGTAGATTTAAATTTACTGACAGGTAAGACAGACTGTGGGGGAAAAAAAAGCATGTACTCGAGCGTAAAATCCAGTTACTGTTGTTAATGGCAGTGCATGCTGAACACACAGGACATACAACTTTCAACACATCTTCCCCATCAGGATGTGAAAAATGTAACAGCCCAACATAATGTAAACCATTCACATTTGTGGTAGTGATACAGATACCACACATTAATAAATTTGTTTAATATAATGATTAAACATATCTTTAGTACATTACCTTCATCATTGGGGCATGCAGTAGCATAGTTGGTTGAAGCACTATGCTACAAGCTGGATGGTCATGGGTTTGAGCCCCGATGAGGTCACTGAATTTTTCAATTAATCTAATGCTTCCAGCAGCACTATGGCCCTGAGGTTGACTCAGCTTGTAACAGAAATGAGTGAGTACCAGGAATCTTTCTGGAGGGTAAAGGGCAGCCAGAGTGTAAGGCTGACAACCTCACCATCATCTGTGAGCTGACTGTCTAGAAAATGTGGGGACCTCGACCTCTCATATCCCCATGGACCTCCACAGCCTGTTACAGGGATAGCTTTGCCTTTACCTTTTCCTTCGTCGTTATGTACCTTATCACAAAAATAACTTACAAATCAGACCAAAGTGTGTGAATCCACGCTTAGGTGTCTCTGTGAACCCATAATATTTATGGGTAAAAAGATAAATGCTTTATTTCCCTTTCATCTTTTGCCTGCCTTGGTACTTGTGGTGATAATAAGCCAGATCTGTCATCTTATTTTGACCATTATATCAGAAAGAAGTAGTAACGAATATGCTGATCACCAATACCTTTTGAGCCTATTGCAAAGTTGAAAAGATTTAAACTGCTAGGTATGGATCAAATTCCAGTGAAACTGATTCAAGCAGTAGGTGAAACATTACATTCTGAGATCCATAAATTCATCAGGAACAGAATTCACTCATTAATTCTATTTGGAATATGAAAGAATTGTCTCAGCCATGGAAAAGTCTAGTATTTACCCATTTTACGACAAGAATTATGAAACTGCCTGTAGTTATTATTGAGGAATATTGCGATTATGAACTTCATACAAAATTGTACTAAATATTCTTCTTTCAGGGTCAATGCCATATGCAGACAAAATTATTGGAGATCATCAGTGTGGGTTTCAATGTAAAAGATCAACAACTGTTAAATCTTTTCATTCATTAGAAACTGAAGAAAAATCACAAATATGATGACTCTATACATCAGATATTCATATTCTTGATGAAAGCTCATAAATCAGTTTGGAAGAAAGTATTATACAGTATTCTCAATGAGTGTGGCATACCCACGAAGCTAGTTCTACAAGAGTAGAAGACATCATAAGACATAATATACACACAACATTAGAAATATAAGAAGAACGACCCCCATATGGACGATTAATAATACACACGAATTTAAAAATATGACGAATGAGATGATAGGTTTTAACAAGTTTTAAATACATAAACTTTATTATTATATAAGGGCATATACAAATTTAATATTGTTTGTAAATGGACATATAAAGGCAAGCAGTGAAATAGTTGACGGATCGATACACCTGAAGATGGCAGCATACTGCCGAAACATGTAGCGTAGAAGCGGTAGATAGGATTGTGTGCACTTGAAGACTGTCAATATATGCACATTATGAATATGAATCAGCGCAAAAAAACGCTAAAATACAACATAGTTAGGCTAATTAAAATACGTTTAAATGAAACGTATAGCAAAGTCAGCATTGTCAATATCGGTCAACATTTGTCTGGTATATTTCTTATTCAGAATGGTATGAAGCAAGGAGATGCTTTATTGACACTGCTTTTCAACTTATACTTTAGAAGATACCATGAGGAATAAAACTGAATGGGACACATCAGCTCCTGGTCTATGCTGATAATAGTAAGTTATTTGGGGATAACATGAACGCCTTATAGAAAAAAACAACATCTCTAATAGACACTAGTAAGGAGGTTGGTCTAGAACTAACACAGAAAAACCTAAGTATATGTTATACCTTATCCTCAGAATATAGGAGAAAGTTGTAACAGAAATGTAGCTACTAAATCCTTTGAAAATGTGGCAAAATTAAGATATTTTCAGTGCCAGTAAGAAATCAAAATCTAATCCATTAGGAAATTAAGAGCAAAATAAATTTTGGAAATGCTTGCTACCATTCAATTCAGAAACTTGTGTCTGCTCACCTGCTACCTGATAATGTTAAGATTAAAATTATAGTTCTTTATCAGCATGAAACTTGGTCTTTCACATTAAGGTGCAGAATGTAGGCTGAGGTGTTTGAGAAAAGGGTGTTAAGGAGAACGTTTGGATGTATGAGAGATGAAATATTAGGAGGCTGGAGAATACTGAATAATAAGAAACTTTATAATTTGTGCTTCTCACCAAACATTAGTAGAACAATAAAATCAAGGAGGGTAAGATGGGCATGACATATTGCAAGCTTGGGACGGCAGAGAAGTGCATACAAAGTTCTGGTAGAAAAGTCTGAAGGAAAGAGACCACTAGAAAGATCGATAGAGATGGGAGGATAATATTAAAATAGATCTCAAAGAAACAGTATTTGAGTGTGTGGGCTGAGTACATCTAGCTCTGGATAGAGACCAGTAATGAGCAATTGGCTTCCACAAAATGTTGGGAATTTCTTGAATAGCTGAGCAACTTTTGACTCTTCTAGAAGGAGTCATTTCTGTGGTGTCACTGTAGCTAGTTATAGATGACTATTTCTAGCCAAACAAAATTGCTGATGTTTGAGAAGTAACTCATACTTATGATAAAACGTTTACAAAGAATTTCTGATATAAATATGTAATCATATCATAATAATGACAGAGAAGGCTTTAACCTTTATAGATCATAATTGCATTAGTGTAACAGCACCACCACATTGTCCAGTTAGTTGAGTACTGAATTTTTTCAATATAAATACACTTACCCCAAGTTAAAATTCAGCTGCCAGCCCTGTAGTACCAGGGACTTAATACCCCTATTTCTTGATGATAAATATATTATTTGTGCACTTCTTGAAGCAATATAGAAAAATTACAGGCATTTTAGACAGCACAGCCTTCCCTGGAGTTCAGTACCCCAAATTTCAGAGTAAAGAAATTGTAAATTATTATTTCTCACCCTTCAATCATATGCTTCAGAGCTGTTCAAAATGTACAGGATTTTAATTAATCATGTTATAGCAAAACTAATCTAAAGAAGATAATTTATCTTAACAAAAGAAAACTTGTGAGAATTGTACATTAAAAAATCTAGTGAAAGTCAGGCCCTGATTCTCACTAACTGTGCCTGATACAGCCTGCAAAATCTACCACATCACCATGTCTGCTGTTAAAATTAAAGAGCTCGTCTGCAGCAGTAACTAAGGAAAGCCAGAAAAATGATGGACTTTATTTTTTATATCAGTGTGGGATCTATTCTGCAACATACAAACTTTCATCAATATTACAGAGACTTACATTAAACATAAACACTACACTCTCTATTGTACATATATTTATATGCTGTATATTATCTTTCTCGATAAAATTTTGTTCATATGCTCACAAGTTCTTATTCTTGTAAATATGTATATAATTCTTATATCCTTCATTAGATAGTCAAGTTCCATAATCATGATATCTTGTAAATGTAATTAAAGAAGCTTAAGATTGGAAAATAATAATATTAATATGCATCATGGGCTTCAATCCATTATTTATTAGTTGGTAGTAAATGTGCAAAAACTATCTTGAATAATAATTTAAGATTTATTTCTGTATATCATATTAAGCAGTCTTCATTCACAAGGCTGCTTGGGTGCAGAGTTTATCTGCCTGTACCACTCCTGCCATTCTGCTCAGTGCCAAGTGTTTCATCTGACTCAAGAGGAAAAATAGAACACGATGTATAGCTTGATTATTAGGTTAACTGGGGCAGGCAGTGTCAGAATGTGCAGTATATTTTATTTATCTGAGATAACTCAAATGCAGAAAAGAAAGGTTTTACCATCTTTGAATTTTATTACAGGTACAATAATAGATGTAAACTTTGTGACTATGCAACATATCAGTTACTAAATAATGTAATGGGGCCCTCCTTATTTCAGTTTCAGAGTTTTCTTTTCCTAAAACTCTCCCAAAAGTACTCTCATTTTTTAATTACTTGTTTCCAGAGTGCTGCTTCCCACCTGTCACCCTTAGATGCCTCTTCCTGTTCAGTACCAAACACCATTTCCCTTGTGAACGTGAAAATATGTGACACACTCGATTGTACCATTTCAGCATGTGTTTGGTGAGACTGGTTGCAAGGGGTGTGGGGGGAAGCCCTGCACACCAGCTGAGAGAATGTTTTCGAAATGAAAGCTTTTCCAGTGTATCTTTCTGAATTTCAGGATGTTATTAAAATTAATGGTTAACGAGTCCTACCACTTAAAATGATTTTGGTAATAATAATAATTTATTTACCTTTCATTTAGTGAAAATTATTATAATTGTATTATTTTCTGTCATTTGTCATTCAAGTATATATTTTATACTTTTATTGACTAAATCATCTGAACAGAATGCCATCAGATTCAACATCTTTAGCTTACTTCTGTAAATATGAAACATGAAACTATGAATTTCTACAGTACAGTGAATGTGTACAAGGTATGTATGAGCATCAGTTAAATTTTCATAGAACCAATGAACTGAGATGAACCAAAGTGCATATCACCTTCATATTTTGGCAATATTGAAATTAATACTGAAAACTAACATCATTATAAATCTTGGGGTATCAACTCAGTTTTAGTCAAATTTATCCAAGTAGCAATATTTTAATTGTTAGCAAAACCATCTGGACACATCAGTAGTGGCATCATGGATTTTAAAAATGACATCAAAAACTCTGTGTGCATGTGTGTGTGTGCATGCATGCACATGTGTAATTAGGAGATGGGTGGGTGGGAAGTTGGATTACCTAATGCCATTAAGGCATGTATTATGAAGAATCTAGATAGGAACTACAGAAATAGGAACATCTACATTCTATCTGACAGCCAGGCTGCACTTAAAGCGCTTGACAAACACCAGATCAACTCAAAATTGGTCTGGGATTGCCACCAAACCCTCATGCAACTGGGCAAACATAACAGGGCACAACTGATATGGGTGCTGGGGCATGAGGGTATTGCTGGAAACGAAATAGCAGACCAACTGGCCAAGATTGGAGCTGAACATCTGGTCATAGGACCTGAACCAGGCTGTGGCATTGCTACAGGAGTTGCCAGAAAGGCAATCAGGGACTGGAGAAATATGAATCCAAGAAATACTGGGGATCCTTAACTGGACTCAGGCAAGCAAAGGGACTCATACGAGGACCCTCTACTAAAAGATCAAAGGAACTGTTGAAGTTAAATAGGAACTAGCTACGATGGGTGGTAGGACTACTTATAGGGCACTGTCACCTCAAAGGACACCTCTTCAAATTGGGACTAAGTAACAGTCCAACTTGTGAGAGGTGCCAAGAAGAAAATGAAACAGCCACACATATCCTGTGTGAATGTGAGGCCTTAGCTTATTTAAGATTGTGCCACTTGGGTCTATATTTTATGGAACCAAGTGACAATTTTGACATCTCCACATACAAAATCCTGTGCTTCATTCGAAACGCAGGACTTTTGAGGGGATAATCAGGAGGAGAGGCACAAGAGATCACTGTGGTTACAGTGCAAGGGCCAAGAAGGCCTACCACTTATACATTTATTCATTCATTCATTAGTTGGATTACTTAGATCCATAGAATATGTATGATATAAGTAGAGCATGTGGAATATCCATAGGATATCTTGCAGGTATGTGTTATGTATGTGGTGGATGAATACCTTCAAAAAATGATATCAAAGCTACCAAAACGTTTTAACCTTGATAAGAGAGAAATCTACTATATCATGTACGTTACAATAAAGAAACTTGCCATAAAGGTAACAGTTCCAAAGCAACAAAATCCCCCCCCCCTAATTTCTGTTTCACTTCATTTGTGCTGAACATCTCATGAAATTGTTACTTTGTTTCCATTAGTGAAATACATATTGGTGTCATAACTAAATGCACATTCTAGGAGACCAATTTCATTCCTCCAAATGTTCTTGAAACAAGTTATTGTATAAAAAGCTGTTTTGTTGTGACTAAAAGTTGAATTGCAACACTGTTTTTCCATTGTGGGAGGTATTTTTGAGATCCCTTCCCCTATAAAGATAGGATTTTGTGTTTTGATGTTCACCTTGGAATGAAATTAATTTTATGAATGAGTTCTAGTATGGTGGAACAGTTTCATGTGTGGTCAATTCATTGAACTCGAACAATTAAGGTCATCTCCCATAAAGGTAGCAAGTAGTACAGTCGAACCCACAGCTGGATTTCAGTTGCTGGGAAAGGTGACTAAGAACAGAGAGATATTTGGGGATATAATGCCATGTAGTCTAACCAAAGTCAAATTGTCAGCTGACTCACAGTACTGCATGGTATTATATACTAGTAGATAGAATTCTTTACATCAAATGTTGTGAGTCCTGAGGTTCTCATGGCAGTGAATATAAAAATTGCTGTCTTTTGGACTGTAGAGTTGTGTATTCTGGCAGACTACAAAGCGTCACATAAGTGATAACATTAATTGGCAGTAATCATAGACGTACACTGTGCTAGAGTTGGCCAAAGCATTGGGTTCTGATACACTGAACACATATTAATAAACTGGTTGAACAAGTATATTCACAACATGGTTCCAGAAAACCAAAAGTGGCTTGAACCATGGAGGTTAAGGGTAAGTAAAAAAAAAATGTATCCCTGTAACAGGCCTTGGAGGCCCATAAGGTTGTGAGATGTTGAGATTCCCACATTTTCTTGACAATCGGCTCATAGATGGCGGTAAGGTTGTCAGCCCTACGCGCCGACCGCCCTTACCCCCAAGAATATTCTAAGAATACTCCTGGTACTGATTTCTGTTGGAGGCTGAGTCGACTCCAGGGCCATAGTGCGGCTGGAAGGGCTAGGTAAATTGAAAAAAAATTCAATGACCTCATCGTGATTCGATCCCGAGACATTTCGGCTTGTATCATGGTGCCTAAACCAACTACGCTACCGCGTGTCCAGGGGGTTAATGGTAGAACAAGAAATACGTCCACATATTGAGCTTGTACCGACTAATATTTCTAAGTCGGTCTCAGGCGGTGTTGGCTACTTCGAAAATTTACCGTTAGATGGTGTTGGATGGTGATCTGGTTAAACTGTGTGACGTCATAATAGTCGCCTTATTGGTTATTGGATTTGTTGCTACGATATGTATGTTTTACATAATTTGCTTTGTGAATAGCAGCGACTTATTTTGCAAATGTACAGGTGTGTCAGTATTTATCTGTTAAAGTTCGGGGACAGAACGTATATTGAAGCAGAGAGATTAAATTACTTTCGAGTTAACGATTTTTTGCTCACAATAGCGCCGCCTTTCACTTGACGGTTGTGTAATCGCTCCGACAGTGCTTCGCAAAGAAATTACCCAATAAAAGTCGTAAAAGGGTGCAAGCTGTGGTGCTGATAACAACCGACAGGAAACACTGATAATGGCATCAGCTGGTTCGCAGGATAACGGGGGTGTAGCGGATCAGTGCATTCCACAATGGAAGCGAGAGCTTATCTTACGACGACGAGCTCTCGCACGGGCTTTGCCTGCAGGTAACACTTCAGTGAAGCTTACCTGCCCAAGTGTTGTGACCGCAGTGAGACATCCCGAAGTAACAACAGCTGGTGAAAACGTCAGTGGGAAACAGCAACGTTGCAATTCGTCTGCAGTAGCCTCGAACAAGGGCGTACTAGACCAAACCCAAGCGGACTTTCACCCCAGAGGACGCATTAACGACACATCCTCTGCCTCAGCAGTCTCAGCTTCAGTAGTTGGGAACATGCGGCTGGTGGATCATCGAGTTGAAGGGGGCACTGATGTTGTGATTAATGGCGTCGGCCAGGACATAGAAGTTGAACAGAATTCAGTTAAATATCGTTCCAGAATGGGGGAGGAGAAATATGTGAAGGTATCTAGTGCTTCAAGGACAATTGTGGACAACTGTGTAGTGAACATGACAAAAAACCGCTTTGTTATGGGTGAAAACAACAATTGTCAACATTCCAATGATGATTGTGATTCAGATTCAAGTGAAGAACTGCAGTATGGACCAGGTATCGTCAACAAATTAAAATGTAAATATATGAGCATGACATTGAGAGAGAACCAAAATAAAGGGGTTAGGCCGTCGCTATCGAATTTGAGGCGAGCGACAAGCTTGGAAAACATGTTCGATAATGACTCGGATACAGGAAAACCACAGATAACTCAGCACAGATTTACCAAGAGAACGGATGCCACTAACAACTCAAATAAGACAGAATGTACATCAGAAAACCAGCAGAGATATCGGCCTACAAGTCGCAGGAATGATTCCATGAAACGTGCTCGATCTGTTGAAACACTTCTGCGATATGACCCCAAGTCTCAAGCTGCTACAGGGCATAGTATTCCAAGTGATTTGCCTGTTTGTGATCATATTGTGAAACCAGAATTCAGGGACTATAATAAGAATAACACTAGATTATTGAAGGCACTAGGAAATGAGGAAATAGTTATTGTTGAAAATAAAATGAAGGTTGAATGTAACAGGAAGACTGTTAGTGAAGAAAAGGCACCAATGTTCCAGCAGAAGAAGAGAACGTCCAATATTTCTGAAGAAACAGAGTTACCTCCGCCAGATGTTGTCAAACAAACAATGAAGATATTTGAAGGGACATCTTCAAAGAAGACATCACGACTGACCAGAGCTCCAGGTGTGTCACTGAAATCGGCTCCTTATAAACATGGTGGCGTGTCTTTGTCAAAAGTCAGCAGTAATATGGATGAACTGAAAGGCTCATTAAACACAAAACCATTATTATCACCAAAGCCAGTTATAAGCACTGAAAAGTATATTCCAAATACTCATTCACTAAGGAAGTTTCCACCTTCACAACTCCCTCCTGATGTTCAACACAGCACATCACCAACCCTGAATAGCAGGATACTTGCAGTAGATACCTTGTCTCCATTAGTTGGTCCAACAGGAGCTACAAAATTAAAATCCTCTTCACCTACTGAAAGTGGTAAAAAAATAATTGGTATACCATCGCCTCAGGTTGATGATCCTATTTGTATGCCTGCTCCACTGACAAATGGAAAAATTACAGGACAAGATTTGATTGTTCGAGAAAATAATAGTTCTGGTGAAGATGATGATGATGATGATGGTGATGGTTCTGCTGATGCTGTAGATGGTGCTACAAAAGTTGTCTCCAACTCTGCACTAAACAATATCAGAAAAGATGGAATGTCAGTAGAGTTCAAATTTGGTAGTAGTACTCCAAGTACCAAATCAAAATCATACCTACCGGGTGCAAATAGTTATTTGCCAACTGGACAGACTTCAGTTCCATCAAAGATTGTTACTCGGAACCAAAAAGTTACTTCACCTGCCCTGGAAAGACGGGATTTTCTAACTGCAGCGAAATCCACCTCAGTTGCACCAGTTGTGAAGTCTCCAGACTCACCTCAGAACCAAATGAAACAAGTCTGTGTGATACGTCCAATTGTTAACAATTCTCACCCCACCTCACCTCCTCCTTCACTCACAGATCGTGAAATTGAAAAGAACTTTATTAATCGTACAAAATCAATTGAACAACCAACTAGTAAAGTTGTAGTCTCACTTAAATCAGCGAATGATGTTGTTGTAGGCAAGGTGTTGTTGGAACCCACAAAGGGACATACAGGTGATAGTGTGAAAAGTGTGAATGACTCGGTGACATTTAAGAGTACTAGTGAAGCCAAAGGTTCGGGACTGTGGGATAACAAACCTTGGAATCAGCCACAGAACACAATGGTTTTCAACTTTAGCGGTCGAAAAGGTCCTGTGCCATCATACATCGAGAATGATGGTTTGATCCTCAGCAACAGGAAGAATAAATCATCGGTAAGTCTGTGTTAATTGTGTTTCCTGTATCAGTTGTTGGTGTACCCATGTAAAATTCATAGGTGAAATATTATGACTTGTAAAATTTGGAAAGATGCATGTCATTATACTGTGGTGGCCAGTATGTTAGGTAAATTAGATTAGTTTGTGTTAAGGCTAGCCAGTTACAGAAACCAAATTTTAGTGATTGGTTAAATTCAAAATATTTTGGAACCGAAACTGAAATTCGTCAGTGAATGCATGTTGTCAGGATTGCACGAATGTGGTTACCCATTCACCACAAATGAGTTAAAAAGAGACCAGTATTGAATATAAAAATATTCATATGAAGTATGCTACTATGTATGGATGAATGAATTTCCTGCAAGTATCTTGTAAAGTTAAGTTGTATATCTGGAGCCCTGCATGTGATCATCACGACTGTTCTGTACAAACACACGAATATAAAAGACAGCCATTTAGGGTGCCATTAGACATTATGTGTGGCATTAATGTCATTATGTTGATGCTGCATATTTGGTATTATTTGATATAAAGTAATGCTGGGAGTCCCCTCTGCAGTGTTTATTGGGGTCTCTTTCCCTGAGGATAAAGCAATTAGTGAATGATTCTGATCATTCACTTCCATTTAGGGCAGAGGTTAGAAATGCATTCAGATCTACTTATATTCCCCATATATCTTCATGACCAACTCCATGGCCTGTAGTCTGCAAGTGAACTATACTGACCAAGTATTTTATTATTATTATTATTATTAGAGGGGGTGGGTTTCCCCATGCACTTAGACCGGTTATTGGTCCATTGTGCGTCCCCCTTTAATTTCTACTGTCGCCATACCCTACCGGTACTGCTGTGTGCTATCAGCCCTGTCCAGCCAATGAGGTCGGCCCTCGGTACCTGATACTTCCCCCATCTACCAGAGGCATTGGAAACTACTTGGGCAGGAAATGTGTTGCCTAATTTTGCTCAGAGGTCTCCTAAGGACATGAGGATACTGACCAAGTAACCGCAGCTTGTCGGTGATGTTAGTGCCAACTTTAGCTGATAGAGGGTGTCGTGTTGTCAGAGCAACAAATCACCACAGATGTTAATCTCGGTTTTCTAGACCAGAGCCACTATTTCCTTGAAATATCTCCTCAGTTATCCTCCTGTGGCTGAGTGGACCCCGTTCCAGACCCACTGCTTCTCAGAACATCTGGTAGCACTGGGAATTGAACCCGGGACCTCTGGATTTGTAGCCAGGAATTCTGACCACTATACCACACAGGTGATCTATACTTTCATGACATGGTGCTTAATTAAGCAAAGGGACAGGTCTACCTTTTTAACTTTTCAGAATGTGGTATGGATTCTACATCATTCAAATTGACAGAGCTCTTTCTGATCCCTCATGTTTTCTTCTTCCTTGTGTAGTTATTTCACTTTAGCTCAGTTTAATGTGACCTATACTGTATTCTACACTTCAGCAGTATATTGGACAAACCCTTAAATGTGCATAATTTTGATGAAATAATTCAGTACAGCCTTCATGCCAGGATGTTTATTTGTGGACTGTCATTTGTGAAAGGTTTATTTACATAAATATGACATTCATCTCATATAAAGAGACTTGAATTAATACAAGCAAATATGGAAATATTTGGTTTTTGGTATACCCACCTACATGAATGTACAAAAGGTAGTTGACACATCTTAAAATCCCCCCCCCCCAAAAAAATAGTCTGCTTAGTAGTGGTACAGAACCATAACATCTGTTATAAAGTGGCTAGTTTGGTATCCAAGTTGTTGCAGTTCCTGGCAGAGTAATACCACATGTATATATAACTACTTCTGAGATATCTTATTTTACAGGCATATTAGATTCCACAATGCCTACAAATAGTGTGGTTAATTTCTGTAAGCTGCTTTTTCAGGTTTCCTGATAGGTAAAAAGTCCACACATTCATACAAATCAAGTACTCATGATTGATCCCTTCTCCATCAAACAGTTTTTCAAAGCACACTTTATAAATTCTTCATAAATATAAAATTGGAATAACTGGTGTTTATGAAATGCAAGCTTTAGTTCACAGATACCAAATTGCTCACTCTATGGGAATATTGTACAATACTTCCCTCCTAAGTGAATCATTAACTTGAAGTCTATGAATAGCTGATGTACTCTCATTATACTCCCTTTTTTTTTTGCCAGTATCGGATGAATGCAAAAAAAAATCTGATCAGTAGTTGATCTGTTACACTGAAACCCACACTGGTGGTCCCAAAGAATTTAATCTGCATGTGGACTTAACCTTGAAAGAAGGATATTGGATAACATTTTGTATTAAGTTCAGAGAAGTGATACCCCACTTTAATTACTACAGTCAGTTTTGTCTCCTTTCTTGTGAATTAGTACAGTTAATTCGCTTAGTGGGGTGTGGAGTCCAACTGGGTCCACTTGGAACGGCGGCCGCTGATTGGCCTATTGTAGGCTGCCCCGTGTGATTATGATGATGGAGAATTTGGTGGAATGAAGATTGGTAGGGGAAAGCGAAGTACTCGGAGAAAACCCTCCCCAGCGCCACTTTGTCCACCACAAATCCCACTTGACCAGACCGGGGATCGAACCCAGGCCGCTACGGTGGGAAGCCAGCGACTAACCACTTGAGCTATGGCGCGGCCACAATTGGTACAATAATAGACTCTTTCCAGTGATCAGGCAGTTCTTCCATATTCAAAATAGAATTAATGAGTTTATGGATCTTAGACCCAATACCGTATTTACGCATGTATAGGCCGCAGCACAATTTTCAGACAGAAATTATAGAAAAAATAATTTTCTTGGAATATTATTTCAGGAGTATTACACCCTGTATTACTAATTATGAATATAATTTTTTTTAAATGAAGTGTGATTTCGAATATTTCGAATATAAGCCGCACCCCAGTTTTCCTCTTGAATTTTTGACAAAAAATGTGCGGCCTATACATGCGTAAATACGGTATTTCACCTTGAATCATTTCTGCTGGAATCTGATCACTACCTCGCAATTTATACCTTACCATTTTCAACCTTAAAAGTACTAGGATCAGGTACTAATGACTGGGCTGTACGTATTTCTGTCTGCCTAATATTACTGACTCTATGTACATTCAGTAACAGAGAAGTGGTTCTTCCACCTATTCAAAATGTTGTGGGAATCTGCAAACAGATTACCATGCTCATTCTTCATTAAGTTACTTCTAGGTTAGTAACCCCTATTAAATTAATTTATTCCTCTATAGAGGTGTCCAGTGTTGAGTGTCCAGTGTTCTCCCTGTTGAGGTCAAGCTCATTGATTTTGTCTTTTGGATAATCCCTTTTTTTGTTATTTCTGAAATTCCTGTTTGTTTCATGTCTTATATTGTTCATGTATTATTCACATTTATTTTGCTTGGATTCTATAACTACTGTAGTTTGACATTTTCTCTTTGAGCTAATAATTCTGAACATCCTTCAATGACCCATGGCTTATTGCTTGTTCAGTTTGTAATAACCTAGACTCTCTGTGTCTGAAATTTCGATATTCTCTCTCATAGTTTTACAAGCTATAATAATATCCACGTCAATGACAGTTTTCCAAAGCTGTGAACCTGTTTGAGATTTCAACATGATACTGCTCTCTATTCCCTACCTATTTGCATTTCTTGAGATTGAACCTCTCCATATGAAATCTGTGCATTGTTTGTTTACTCAGTGTCTGTCTCTCCCTAACTTTTGCCACCAGCAGATAGTGGTCAGTATCACAGTCTTGCCCCCCCCCCCC
>NW_019720598.1:604129-617148 GCF_002891405.2 Cryptotermes secundus
ATTGTACTTTTGACACTCAGATTTTTGGATGTGGCAAAATTTACTACTCTATTATCATTATTAATTTCGTGCCAAAACTCATTACCAGTCATTGGTTTGAAAATGTCTTCCCAGCCTACTTTGGCATTGAAATCTCCTAACAAAATTTTTGTATGACATTTAGGGAATTTATCAAATACACATTCCAGTTCTGTGTAGAAGCTGTCCTTCATACCATCTATTTTATCTTCTGTTGTGGTGTGAACATTCAGAACAATGATATCACACCAGCGACATCTTAGTATTATGTACGATGTCCTATCACTAGAAAAAACTACCCTCTTAACTACTGATACGATTGTCTTATGTACAAAAAAAACCTGTACCCAATTGGTGATTCTCATTCCCCTTTCCATTGAAAAATGTATATTCACCTGCTGTTTCAGTCCCACCTCTGACCCATCTGACCTCCTGTACTCCCACAGAATAACTTATATTTTGATATTTCTTTCATGACTGTCGTGAGTGAACTTGCCCTATACACACTTCTTGCATTCCACGCACCAAATCTCACGTCCAGTTTCCTTAACTTAGATTATTTATCAGAAGAATCCGTCAGAGTGTCAGGCCCTTTGTGACATTATGTAATAAGCTTAGTTTTTACAGTGAATAGTTGTTAACCCACTTCCAACACCCAAGCTGGAGGACCACCCCTTGTCAACTGTCCGTGAGTGTTTATTCAGTATGTTTGCAGCTACCCTCCATATCTGGAGGCTGTCTCCTCCATCTGTAACCTGAGAGTACAGCGTGCTGTGTGACAAGGGACCCACCTAACATGGGGAGAAATGAAAACTGCCAACGAAATTGTAGTCAGAAGTACTGAATGGAAGAGACCACTTTGGAGATCCAATTCTAGATGGGAGAGTATTGTTGAAATTACTCAGTGAGAAATAGGGCATTAGAATTTGGACTGATTTTAACTGGCTGAGAATTTGTGGGCTGTTGTGTACATAGTAAAGAACTTTCCCAAAAAAGATTGAGTATTTCTTGAATACCTGAGTGGCCATAAGCTTCTCAAGAAGGATTCTGTTGCATTGATTAGTTTATGATTTGAATATCATGTCATCTAAGTTTTCTGTCCACACTTCCACTATCATTATCCCCTTAATGATGTTAGATAGTGACTGATGTGTAGAGATAGTGCACATTTAAAGTTTCAACCTGCATATGATGCATTGTTCCTGATTTTTACAAAAACTAAAGTGTGAGATATGTCCAGCTTTATTAATATTTTACATATGTACAACTTTTCTTTTGTAGCTGACACATAATTCAATAGCGGGTCATGTAATTTTGTAGTACTTGAGAAAGGTGTACTGCATTTGTTCAGACCATTTGCATCAAACTGCTGCTTTGTAACAGTTAGTGATAAAATATTGTAGCTAGATATATTGACTTTGGTAACAGACTTTTTGTATACTGTGTCTGCAAATTTTATATGGGACTGAACTAAGACTGTACTAACCTAACTTCTTGGTAGAAGTATTTCTTCCACACCAAATTTATTTGTTGTTTAAACATGACTTTATCTTCATGAAATTTTGTGTAACCATTGTAATCTTAATGCTGTTTTTGGAATTAATGTTGATACAGTCAGGGCATGCTGTAGTGTAGTTGGTTGAGGCACTATGCTACAAGGCAGAAGGTCATGGGTTCAAATTCAGATGAGGTCATTGAATTTTTCAGTTGACCTAACCCTTGCAGCTGCATTATAGCCCTGGGGTTGACTCAGCCTCTAACAGAAATGAGTACTAGGAATATTCCTGGGGGGTAAAAGGCGGCCGGCACATAAGGCTGAAAATGTCACCACTACCTGTGAGCTAGTTGTCTAGAAAATGTGGGAGCTTTAAGGCCTCGCAACCCTAAGGGTGTTCACAGCCTGTTACAAGGATAGCTTTACATTTTCTTTTATGTTTATATGGTTTGTTGCCATAGTAAACATCATCAGTTGACACATGGAATGCTAAGGCGTTTATAAGGTACAAGAAAAATGTTCTGCAACAAGTCGTTAATTTAAGGGAGAATTAAAAGAAGTGTAAAATGTATTTTTGCTTGCATATTAGAATCAGGGCATGCAGAGCATGTGGAATCGTGGGAATCAACAGACTTATTTATACACTTGGTTCATGGTCCAAAAAAGTCCCTTCTGAATAGTTTTTGTGTTGAATATAACTTGGTATTAAGAGCCTATCCCACGCTGCCAGAATATTATGCTGTAAATATATTTGCATAACATTTGATTTACGACTTCAGTTTTTATGCTGCAACCTTGTACATCCTCTTTGGTGTAAATTTCAGTATCGAGGCTATGGAAAGATGCACTCTATTCATAGTACAGCATTGAACCTCACCCTAATGCCACTATCCTCGACAGATTTAGAAAATGATGCATGGTAATAGCAACAGTTGTGAGTAAGATCACTATTGGCATCAGCCTTGTAACTTCTGTATTGTGAGTCATACTGCTGCCGACCTCTCCAACTACCCACACACACACATCCTCTCTGTGATAAAGTAATAAGAAATTGTATTGAGAAAGAAATGAAAATTGCACTCATATGTAAATCTACTTGAATTCGAATAGCAGTTTTCACCTTATAGACATTGAACAATTTCAGAAATATTCAGATAGTTAAATACTTCTGGCATTTAATGATGGTTGTGAATGCGGTCAGGAATATTGGAGAGGAAGTGGTTACAGCTTGTTTTAATATTTGCTTTACTTTCTACTTGTTTGAGCATAGTATCATCCACTGTTTGGTATGAAATAGAGGAATGTTGTATGGATCATTTATGTCATTTGTTCTTAAGAAACTTATTCACTTGCTAAGATGCCTGCGGACTGCCCATGGGCTTGGTTCATAAAGGCGTCCACTGCCATCCAGATACATCTGATGGGACCCAACTTAAATGCATTAGAGTTCTTTGCATTTGCAACATTAACAAAGAAAAGAAAAATACAGTTATTAGAGAAATGTTCTGGACAGGAGAAAGGAAAGAAAAAGTATATGGACAAAATGCTGGTTACTGGACCATGAAAAGTATAATCGTTTGGATTTATTAGAAGAATCAGAGCACAAAAGTGCTGAGATTTATGTAATCATTTGTTTTGGATTTTTTAACTTTCATTGGTTCCCTTCATAAACATCATATAAAACCTGTTTTCTTCTTTGATGAGTCTCTGTTTCTTATGGGCTACACATCTTGTGCGTTTTCCAGCAGAACCTCATTTATGTCATTTCTTAAAAATCCAGTTGACAGTCCATACTTTTCATATTCTGTAGGCAAACCAAATTTTAGTATTTCACAATAAATTCTTACCACAATTTTGTATTCTCACTAAATGACATTTTTGATGATTCGTTGACAAGTAATGTTGACCTCATATGGTAGAAAACTTTCTAACAGTAAGGACTCTGGAATCATATTCAGGTATACATCATACACAGCCTGTTCGATTATGTTATGAATACTTCTGACAGGCTGTGAGCTGGATACAGACCGACTCCCACATCCACACAAACTGTGAACCATGACTTATGTCATTTAGTGTAATAATATCTGATTAAATAAAATAAAGGGGTACACAGTGGTGTAGTTAGTTCAGGCACTATGCTTCAAGCTGGAAGGTCACGGGTTTGATTCTGATGATGTCATTGGACTTTTCAATTGACCTAATCCTTCCAGCTGCACTGTGGTCTTCGGGGTTGACTCAGCCTCTAACAGATATGAGTACCAGGAATCATCCTGGGAGGTAAAGGGAGGCCAGCCTGTAAGGCTGACAAACCTCACTGCCATCTGTGAGCTGGTTCTCTAGAAAATGTGGGGGCCTGGACCTCATAACCCTGTGGCCTCCACAGCCTGCTATAGGGATAGCTTTACATTTTTACCTTTTAAATAAAATAAACTGTTCAGATATCATAAAGACTTAGTAGTACAATAGTGGCAACACTGCTGTAGAGACGCCATGCAACGGAACCAAATAATGTCGCTTATACCACACGTTAGTTACATACCTACCTTACCTCAGAGCAAATGGACTCTCCCTTCCCACATCACGCGCATGTGCAGTGACGAGAAGAACAGAGCCTGGTGTTAGCTGGCGGTCTAATGTAGTGTTATCAAGATGTTTTCGAAACAGGAACAACGGAGTTCGATAAAGATTGAATGTGCCAGAGGTCGTACAGCACGACAGTGTCATCAAGGTCTTCAAGAGGCTTGCGGGGAATTTGCATTGCCTTACAGAACAGTGGCAAGGTGGGTAAAAGCCTTCAACGAGGGACGCCAAAATGTGGCAGACATGCGTCGGCAAGGTCGTCCTAGTATCAGTGAAGAAGAAATGTATGCTCTTTCCGCGTTAGTGGAGAGTGATCGACGCCATACGATTCGTGAGCTGGCCCGAGAGACAGGATTAGCGCATACGACTGTGCTTCACATTCTGAAGGAACGCCTGGGCATGAGAAAAATTGCATCCCGGTGGGTTCCGCATGATTTGACGGAAATGCAGAAATGACTACGATACGACGCTGCTCGTAACCATGTGGAGCGCTATGAGTACGAAGGAGAGGCTTTGTTACGCTGTATAATTACGCTGGATGAGACATGGGCCAAATCGTACGAGCCACAAATGAAACGCCAGTAGAACGAATGGCGTCATTACGGGTCACCACGAAAATAAAAAGTTCGTCAGAACCCCAACAATGTGAAAGTTATGGTGATTCTCGTGTACGACCGTGATGTGTTATCGTAACGCATACCGTTCCTCGACAGCAGACCGTCAGTGCGCAGTATTACTGTTCATTTTTGGAACACAACCTGCGACCAGCTTTGAGAAAGAAGCGTCGACACTTTCTGCAGAACCCACCCATCATTTTGCAGGACAATGCTCGGCCGCATGCAGCGCAAGCTATGGCTGACTTGTTTGATCGATGGGGTTGGGAAGTGCTGTACCATCCACCATACTCCCCGGACTTAAGCCCTTGTGCCTTCGAGTTGACTCCTAAGATGAAGGAACCACTTCGTGGCATTCACTTCAGAACTGTTCCAGAGATTCTTCAGGCAGTAGACCGCTCCATTCGATCTGTCAACACAACAGGCGCTGCTAAAGGTATCATACGACTTCCACATCGCTGGCAACGGGTTGTACACAATGCTGGTGACTGCATTGAAGGACAGTAAAACTTCGAAACATGCATCTATTTTATATCAGTTGTAAATAAATAGTTGCCACTGTTAAAGTTCCAACCCTCGTACTTTAATCCTGGCATAATGGTGCCGTGAGGTGCGCAACAGTAATGACAGTGATAATCCGTCAGGTTCCTTAATAGCAGCAAATTTACTGAACAGATGTATAGTCATCAGCTGAAGAAGAAACTAACCACATGAAGGAGATTTGAATTGAATTTAAAACTTCATTAACTGGACAATATTGAAGTACAGCAACAGTTCCCCACACAAAAGACTTCTTTTGAGACATCACAAGTCAGGAAGTTGTGGATAATATTCAGTACTTTATCAATTAAAACAAAATAAAATAATGTCCAGTCCATAGCAAATTGATTCACGCAGACTGTGATAGGAAATGAAAGGTATAAGTAAGGCTGTATGTTAATTAAAGTCATAATCTTATAGCACTTTAAAATTTGGCCCCAACATTCTGCATGTTAAGATTCTGGGCAAAAAGAAAAAAGTAATTTTCAGTTAATGAACTGAAGTTGTTTTACGTTCTTTATCATTACGAAATGTATAGATCGTCAAAGGTTATACGTAATTGCAGTAAAATATTAGATAATGTTATCACACCGTGGAAGTGGTGGGGCATTGAAATTTGATAAGATTAACCTTCATCTGGTGTGTTTACAATGACTCATCATAATTCCATCAGCAGTAGTGACTATAGCTGTTCGTGATTTTTTTAGGTTGCTGCTATATCGGGATGTGTCATAATCTGCAAGGAACGTAGATTCTGGTATAACTGAAATTTCTCACTGAAGAGATAACTGCAGTTTCTTCTAGATTTAGTGTTGCTCCCTAAGGTCGTTTGAATTTCTTTTAAAACACTGGACACTGAATTCGTGCAGTCATAAAGAATGTTTACAAGATACTTGTTCTTGTGATGGGATATCTGTGTTGGGCCGCTCATTGGAACACAGTCTTCAGAAGGTTAGCCAAGAGATTCTGTGCCTTTTGTAGAACTGGAAATTTCATTTCGCTGCCGCATTCATGCTCATTGTCCGGATCCAGACGAACCAATTTTGCACCCTCATATCCTGTTCCTTTAAAATCGGTTTTTATATTTTCTTGGGGGTAACTTTACTTTACTTTTATATTTTCCTATGATATATGCCTATGTGTCCTCCTCCTTTCTAGTTCCCCCACTAGAATATTATGTGTATTTTTCTTATCGACTCCAGGAGCCGGGATAGCTCAGTCGGTATAACGACTAGGCTACACGCTGGACGACAGAGGAGTCAGGGTTCGATTCCCGGTAGAGGAAAGAGAATGACCTCCGTAACGTCCAGACCCTCTCTGAGGCTCGCCGGGCTCCTATACAGTGGGTACCGGGAGCTGTTTCCTCGGGGATAAAGCAGCAGGGGCGTGAAGTTCACCTCTCTCCTCCATCGAATGCCAGTTTTAAAAGACAGGGAGCTATACGTCCACTCCCCCCATACTTCTTCATGGCGTGGCTCTTAATCAGTTAATCCCAGGGGTAACTTTACCTTACCTTTACCCCATCTTCACGCTTGCTACATGCCCGATCCTCACGTTTGCTTTAGCTCTGTCATCCTAATTATATTTTGTGATAGTACAAATTGTGAAGTTTTCATTTTCTCGGTTTTCTCCCGTTTTCTGTTACTTAAACCCTTTTGTATGGATATGTGAATTTTTATTACTTTTCCCTCTTGGATCCAAATATGTTTTCTGTTACTTCGGCCCTTTTCGATCCAGATATCCGTGTCCAGTCTTTAGCTCCCTCTTCTGAAACATTCTCAGCTTATATTCCGACCTCAAGTGTGAGAGACCAAATTTTACACCCCCCCCCCCAAAAAAAGAGAAGGGATAAAATGATAGTATTTCTTTTGTGGACAGGAGACGAGAAAGTAACGTGTACTAGCAGGAAACATCATAAAGCGTACATTTTGGAATGTTGGCTCCAGTTTGTGCTAATTCGGAATTAATGAAGTGATCTGCCTAGGAGGAGTTCATGGTGCCAATCTGTGAGTTCGGAAATGAAATGTGATACCGTCCGTAAGCGTTGCATTATGAGCCTTCATTCGCCGGATATGCTGTGTAATGAAAGAGCTTGGAGCGAAAATTTACAGCGGGTTGAACTGTCAGAACACACGAATATATAGAAATGTAACATTTCCGTCAGGATCTCCTGAAATTTTAAGAACCAGTGAAAGTAAGCTTGTCCCTTGAAACTTGCAGCTAAAAAGGTAAAGTTGTCTCTGTTCTTAACTAATGAAGCACTACGCCATGAAGGCGCATGGGGGAGTGGATGTATAGATCCATATTTTCGTGACCTCGGCACTTGTTGGAGGTGAGTGGTCAGCTTCAGGGACCGGCCGTTTTACTCCCGGGGAAAGAGCCCCGGTATCCATTGAATAGGAGGTTGGGTGGTCCCCTGAGCCGGTCTGGACGACGTGGAGAAGAGAAAATTCTTGACTCTACGGGACTTTAAGTCAACTGTCGGTCGTCAAGCCCGTAGCCAGTCGCTATACCGACTACGCTATCCCGGCTCCTATGTTCCATTGCAGGAAGGACTTTATTTGCTTGAGAACTCACGCATCAGCAGTAACTGTATTCAGATTCTGGCATAGTAATTATGACAAAATACTGTGCCTCTATTTGCCATTTTCCATTAGAGGAACTTAATAATTGCATCACAATGTACTTCCCAAGTAGTTACTATAGGATTCTGACGATGTTGTATAACACACAGAGATATTGGGTTTTCGGACATTATCCATCGTCCTGGTTTTTAAGATAATTAAGAAAAAACACGACGTTTCGGAAACGATGTGTTTCCGTACTCAGGTGAAGGAAAACACCTATTCTGTTGGGTCCCTTAAAAAGAGCTAGCCTCAGTCACTTAATTCTTAATTATCTTAAAAACCAGGACGATGGATAAAGTCCGAAAATGCAATATCTCTGGATGCAGTTCCCGTATAGAACTTCATTAGACACGCATGTGTTATTTAATTTTGTCTTGTATCTCTGAATTTCGTTTTGGAGTTCATAAGCACACCATTTTACATAATGAGGGATTTTTTAATTTGTATTCTTCGCCAAATAATGTTGGGGTGATTGAAGGAAGGTGAGATGGGCGGAGCAGATCACAAACACTGGAAACATGAAAAATGCATTTGAAGTTTTGGTCTGAAGAGACCACTTGGAAGATGTAGGCATAGATGGAAGGATAATATTAAATGGATTTCAAAAAAATACGTTGAAATTGACCGGATTCATTAGACTTTGGGTAAGACCTTTGGCGAGCTCTTGTGAATAAGGTAATGTCCTCATACCTTCGAGTTCATAGAAGGCGGGTAAATTCTTGAGTAAATGAACCGTTGCCGGTCATTGTAGCCGAGCGTTCTAAGGCATGCACTGTCTTCGCTCGCTCGGAAGCCGGGATCGTGGGTTCGAATCCCACTCAGGGCATGGATGTTTGTGTGCGTTTTTCTGTGTTTCTGTACAGGTAGAGGCCTTGGACGAGCTGATCACCCGCCAAGGAGCCCTACCGAATGTGTAAGATCTAGAAAAACCGAATGGAGAAGTTCATGGAGGTAGGCCTAGGCCCACTGGGGCTGTAGTGCCAAGGAAAAAAAAAATGAACCGTTATTAGCTGCTGAAGACGTTGCTCCACAGGGATATAATAAGCACACCATTAGCAGGCGTACCAAGGTAGGCCTAAAACAGCCTAAATAGTGACAGTCACATTCCATTTAGTAGTACTGAGTAGAGCATATCAAACCGAATTTTCAGTTGAGTTAACTTAGGGGTGGAGTCTATTACAAATGTATCTTGTTTAATACTTTTATCGAGCATTTTATATCTTGGCTGGATAGTGGAGTGGCGAACTGTAGTTGATATGAAATGCTGCCAGCTAGGTTGGACTGTTGGAAACAAAACTCCGTGGATTTAGTCCACAAGCGAACTATACCGACCGAGCGACCGCCGCTTGTCGGCGAAGTTAGTGCCAACTTTAGCGGATAGAGGGTGTCACGTGGTCAGCGCAACGGATCCCCCCGGTCATTAATTTCGGTTTTCTAGACCGGAGCCGCCATTTCCTTGAAATAGCTCCTCAATTATCCTCACGAGGCTGAGTGGGCCCCCTTCCAGAGCCACTACTTCTCAGAAAATCTTGTAGAGCCGGGAATCGAACCCGGTACCTTTGAATCTGTAGCCAGGAACTCTGACCACTAGTCCACAGAGGCGGTCTGGGCTGTTGGAAACTTTTCTAATTAATGCCTTGTATACTTGTAGACGCAGAAATCACTGAGCCACACAGATTTACTGTTATACTTGTTTCCGTGACTGTACTGTAAGCTATCTTGTGCTGATCATGTTTTGCCTGTTGATTATTGTTCCACTTGTGTTTTCATCCGATTCATGCCATTGGGTATAGTGGCTTCGTATAACTTGTGACTGCGAGAGAGAGAACCGCCATGGAGTTTTTAATTTGAACGAGACTGGACATTTCCTTGTACATTCCCACTAAAATGATAAATGTCTGCCATGAAAGTTTATAGTGGTCACTGTCACGTTCTGCATGAAGTACGCGGTTCACTGTATTCCATGCTCTATGACTCCTCATTACCCACTATACTGTATATCCGGAAAACGGTCATTGTAACTGTAGCAATAGCCTTGGATGGAACAGTAGATAAATCTACTTCTCATACACTGCTTCGGAACTGTAGGTAATACAAGTGCTTTGCTGTTAGCAGTAACATTAATTGATTTTCTTTGGACGTTATTTAAATATAATGTCATTGAAGGACAAAAGAATCGACGGAAAGGATTTCTAAATGCATTCGTTACGAACTTACATAGCTCACTGAGCTCTATGTTCAGTTATTGCTGATAAAATCTACTATTGGCTGAGGTAGGCAAGTGTTAATTCTACGTAGTGTAGTCCTAGATTATCCTTTTTAGAGCTATTTATTTATATGTATAGGTTAACAAAAGCTTCATAACTTGTACTATTTGCCAAGCATAATTAGAATGATCAAGTCAAGGAAGGCGAGATGGGCAGGGCTTGTAGCACGAAAGGGGGAGAGGGATATAGGTGGGAAAGCCACAAGGAAAGAGATCACAAAGAATACGAAGACGTTGATATGTGGGTGATATTAAAATGATCTTTGAGAGATTTGATGGGGTGGTATGGACTGGATTGATCTGGCTGAGGATAGGAACCAGTGGAGGGCTCTTGTGAACACGGTAATGAACCTTTGGGTTCCATAAAATTCCAAGAAGTTCTTCAGCAGCTGCAGAATTGGCGGCTTCTCAAGAAGGGCTCAGCTTCATGAAGTTAGGTAAACAGAAATTAATCTAGTCCGACAACAAGTAAAAAGATCGGTAATGACATTGCGTTAGAAAATATTAAGTTGATATGCCACAGTAAAATAATCACAGCGGGCGAAAGTGCGTTTTGTGTGTAAACAGTAATTGAACGTTTATAACTGGCATATGAAAGTTGGTACAACAAAAACACAGACTCATTTTTGCACATCATCAGCTGGGGTTCTGTTTGAGATTTGAAGTTATCAGGACATTGAAGATTCATATCATGGTTTTCTGGATTATGACATCGCGTAGGTGAGCACTATCTACCAGACTGCACCGTGTCATAACCCAGAAGACCACAATATGAATTCAGGTGCTAAATACAAAGAAATGTGACGTCACGCATCTCTGCTATTTACCGCCATGGCGACGCATAGGGATCGTTTTATGCATGTAGATACGTACTTATTTGTCAACGAAAACTGTTGATGTACATCTCTTTTTTCATCAAATCACATACAGTTGGCTAGCCCTGAAATAGCTAAGGGCATAGATCGCTTCATGCATTAAAACTCACGGTCTCCGTAAACATTTTAGGTGGATTATAGTACGTGGTAATATGCATTGAAAATATTTCATATAAACGTATCATAAATTGATGGTATATGTATTTTGTACCTCGTACATATTTGTACGATTATTCGTATTTTAATATTAATGAAGTTTGAGTTTAGTGCAGATGAAATATTTTTGGTATGGTGTATATTTGTAGAAATATGTTTGATATGTCTCCTGCAGTGTAATATATCTTACTGGTATGTGTGTGCGTCCCCGCGTTCTCTGTTCTTTACGGCGTACCGTTATGAAGAGCAATATTTCCATCTTAGCAACTCAGATGTATTATTGTGGCCCATTATGGAATAAATAGTTCCATCAATACGTGCCGAAAGCAGGTTTTCTGTAATTCATAAGTGTAACTCTCTCTCTTCCTGTTTTTAGCGGGGTGAGTAGAAAGGAATAGACTAGAGGTATGGATACGATTTATGATAAATAACTTTACTGATTCTCTGAATGTAGCCTATCCGCATGTTGTTTGAGACGTCAGACCTGTACACGTCTGTGATACACAGATTTTATTTGTAACACCTTTTGATGTAGCTAAGACTGCCTCTGTGGTCTAGTGGTCAGAGTTCCTGGCTACAGATCCAGATGTCCCGGGTTCGATTCCCGGCCATACCAGATTTTCTGAGAAGTAGTGGGTCTGGAACGGGGCCCACTCAGCCTCGTGAGGATAATTGAGGAGCTATTTCAAGGAAATAGCGGCTCCTGTATAAAAAAAACAATATTAACGGCCGTGGGGATCCGTTACGTTGACCTCGTGATACCCTCTATCCGCAAAAGTTGGCACTAACTTCGCCGACAAGCGGCGGTCGCTCGGTCGATATAGTTTGCTTGCGGACTACAGGCCACGGAGTTTTTTATGTAATTATTATTTAACGAAAAATTATAAAAGTAACTCGCCCTTATATCAGCATGTTGTTCGATCTGTTTAGGTGTTAAAATGGATGACCGTCCAGTACGCCCTCATCAGCATTTGTCCGACCTCTTTTGAACGCCCATCTGTAAACCTTTCTCAGGCTTATGCAATTGCCCCTACACCAGACTCTTCTTCTTTAAAGTCCACTGCTTTTCAGATTCTGAGACTGCAGAAAATCAGATCACAGATATTTATTTGGTGTAGCCTGCCGACGGATTATGCATCTTAAACGTGGCATACATCTCCTTAAGAGCCGAACAGTTATGTGCAATTGGCAAAAACGTTTTTACTGTCATGGCCATATTTTTTGTTTCTTTGAGTAAACTAAAATCATCTTTGTCTCTGAACCCTTGTGTGCGTGTATGTGCAATATATGGATATCGAGCACCAGTGAAGCATAAATTCGCTAAGAGCTGTTTTATAAGATGTCTGTACTGTGTGTACACACAATCGGAACACAGATTTTAGTGGTTTTTCTTTCACGGAGCTCTGGAAGTGAGAAGTCTCATGCATTGTCTGTCTAGAAATGAAGAAAGAGAAATTCAGAAATGTTGCATGCTTAGCCGATCAAGCGAGTTGAACTTGTATTGGTTTGGCGTACCTGAAGGTCTGAAGATTTCTCTTTGTTTCAGTACGGAAATCTCACAGTTTATTTTTTATTGCAAGTTATTTGTAACAACAAAGGTGAGATCTTATTTTTGTAATCAGGTAACACTGTGCGTATTTACTGTGTGATGTTCCCTAAGATACATGAGTGCTTTCAGTTGCACATGCGTAGCCTGCGTTCCACAATAACTCCATGAGCTGAGACCTTCTTGAGCATCTAATAGTGGCAGCGGCCTCCGTAGTCTAGGGGTAACTTTCCCGCCTCATGACTCAAGGTACGCGGGTTTAAACCCGGCGGAGGTCGTGGAATTTTTAAGGGCGGAAA
>NW_019720598.1:617270-617869 GCF_002891405.2 Cryptotermes secundus
AATAATAATAATAATCTAATAGTGGCCGAGTAGGTCGAGATGTTCTCGTCTTTTGCAGAACCCGAAAGGCCGCAACTGGATCGTATTCCGAGTCAGATCCAATGCACACTCTACATCCTATTTGACCAAGATATCCTCCCATAAATTCCAGGGACCTGTAACTAGTATTTATTTCAGGTTTTCCGACAATGCGGATTTTGATGAAATTTGATAATAATGTCCTTACATACATTTGTCTGTATAATATAAATTCTGTTTACGCACACCTTACTCTACGTAAGGCCATTGTTTTTATTGCTTTAAAAACAACGCATCACACGAAACATCGGTAGTTGTGAAGCACAATAGATCATTGAAGGTCGCAGTGCTAGGGCCAATTTTATGGCCCACCCCTCATACTCGTACTACATAATATATAGAATTCGTTAAACCACACGTTTGGTTTGAAGTATGTGGTATATCATCATCATCATCATCATCATCATCAGTAAACTGTCAGACGACAGGTCCACAGTCTCTTCCAAAACAATTCCTCCATTTAATTCGATCTAGAGCTTTCTCCTTCAAATGACAGTATCCTCTTCTGTCCCCAAGGTCAT
>NW_019720598.1:617978-715985 GCF_002891405.2 Cryptotermes secundus
ATAACTTCTTTTAGAAGGCAGTTTCTGCGTAAAACATGACCAATCCAATTAGCCTTCCGTTTTCTTATTTCGTGTAGGATATTCCTCTGCTCACTGACTCTAATTAACACTTCTTCATTTCTCACATAATCGGTCCAACTGATCTTCTCCATCCTTCTCCAACACCACATATATACAAGTAAAATAAAGGTATCCCTGTAACAGGCCGTGGAGGCCCATAGGGTTGTGAGATGTTGAGGTTCCCACATTTTCTAGACAATCGGCTCATAGATGGTGGTAAGGTTGTCAGCCTTACGCGCCTTCGGCCCCTTACCCCCAAGAATATCCATGGTACTCATTTCTGTTAGAGGCTGAGTCGACCCCAGGGGCCATAGTGCAGCTGGAAAGATTATGTAAATTAAAAAAAATCCAGTTACCTCATCGGGATTCAATCCCGCGACCTTCCAGCTTGTAGCATAGTGCCTCAACCAACTACGCTACTGCGTGCCCCCTCTGGTGTGTGTGTGTGTGTGTGTGTGTATATATAACTAAATACAAAGGATATGTGTTTAAAGGGGGGCAGTGTTCTTAGCGTGGAGTGAACAGTGTAGAACAGTGCTGTCCAACGTTCTTATGTACTCGGGCGCAATTCACTGATGCCTATGGAGGTGCGGGCGCCACCACACAGTACTACTACTAGTACTTCTACTACTACTACTACTACTACTACTACTACTAATAATAATAATAATAATAAAATTTTTCGAAAATATTTAACAGTACTCAGACGTTCAAAAATGTCTCTTGTCTTACAATTTGAATTAATATTAAAAATCGGCTCAATTATATGTGGTTACGGAGGACGCCAGAAAAATATACCACGGGCGCCATGGCGCCCGCGAGCGCCGCGTTGGACAGGGCTGGTATAGAACATTAACATAGGTTTCATAACGAGAAGAGCTTCATGATCTATACAGATCACGTAGCATTATTAGGAAGTGATAATACTACTCGTACATTGCGTTGTGCATATAGGTAGGCTGGAGACACGAGAAATGCATATGGAATTTTTGTGGGTAACGCTTTATTAGCAAGTTGAATGCTCCGAACATCTGTTAAGGGAAGAACTGTCTTTGTTTCAGAGCGATAGAAGTTTTGGAAATAATTTGTAACTGGGAGCAGGAAGTGGTGAGTTTGGAATGCGAAATGATTGGCATATGGGCGGTGCAGATGTCTTGTAATCCCATTGTTGAGAAGCAAAGATTGACTTTATCTGCTACCAGTTTCTGCCTCATCTGTACGGTTTTGGACAGTTCTGATATCACTAAATCTTAGACATGGAAAGGCAAGAGACACGCATAGGCTGGAGTCAGGAAGACGTTTCGGCTAGTTCCTCAGTCAGTTGAATATTGTAGATTTCTTGGCATAGTTGTGTAGCTCTCCTGGAATGTAACTCTGCATCAGTATACTTTAGATTACGTCACGTTAAGAGGAAACATTTACATAACTCACAGAATTACGGGGTTTTTGGACTTCCGTCTTAAGGTGAAAAAGAGACACCTACGTAGTTGGGCCCCTTAGAAAGAGATGGAGATTAGCTCATTCTAAGGGGCCCAACTGAGTAGGTGTCTTCCCTTCTCACCTGAAGACGGAAACAGATCCAGTTTCTGAAACGTCGCGTGCTCTATTACCTAAAATTCCGGATGACGGAAAAAGTCCAAAAACCCGGTAATTCCGTGTGCCATCCACCATCGTCAGAAACCCTTAGAATCTACATTTACATAATTATGTTTATTATATGAACACAACACGAAAGATTCGGGGAGTCGGGATAGTTCAATCGGTATAGCGACGGGCTACGAACTGGACGGCCTGGGTTTGATTCCCGGTAGTGCGGGATAGTTTTCTCCGCAGCGGTCAGATTAACTATGTGGCCCACGCAGCCTTCTATCCAGAGGCTACCAGGGCTTTTTCCCCGGGAATACAGCGGCAGGGGCGCGAATGTGACCCCTCACCTCCGTCTAGTGCCGAGGTCAAGGAAGGTGGAGGTATACCTTCACTCCCCTGTACATCTTCATGGCATAATGCTTAACCAATTAGGCACAGGGACAACTTCAGCTTTTTAATCCGAAAGATTCGTGGTGCCCAACCTAACGCAATCTAACAAAACCCAGCATGCCGTGACCAGATTGAACTTAAGAGTTTAATGCCCCGTCTGTAATGATCAGCGACCTCGGCCCTACGGAGCCCCCCCCTTTTTTTTCCTTGGCACTACAGCCCCAGTGGGCCTAGGCCTACCTCCATTAACTTCTCCCTTTACTTAGGTTTTTCTAGATCTGACACATTCGGTAGGACTCCTTGGGCGGGTGATCAGCTCGTCGCAAGGCCTCTACTTGTAGACAAACACAGAAAAAACGGAGCCCTTAATACTCGTGAATTTCGTTCTCGTACACTTGAATCCAACTGAGACCTTGCATTTATGGCTACACCAATGCTTATCTGAGGCGCATTTTAATTAATCCTAACCTTTGTGTGTTCCTGATGTAATGACCGATATGTTCCTTAACCCAAACTAATGTTACACTGATGACTGCCCTAAACGCGAATGATCACTTGTCCCTTCTCCTTTGAATCGTTTCAGCCATTCATAAATGTTGAAGATCAGTGATATAGACATATTTCCCTTATCCCATGTGTTAATGAATGACTGTATACCATTACATGAAACCAATACAGCACCAATTACATGCACGTACATTCTTTTAAAGAATCGTTTAAGATCTTGGTACACCCCCTGCTCGTCAGTCACATCATTTGTAACCGAGGAATGATGATATGCTTGGTCAGGTGAATACTCCTCTTTCGATTTATAATACTGGAAGGCCGCGCCATAGCTCAAGCGGTTAGTCGCTGGCTTCCCACCGCGGCGGCCCGGGTTCGATCAAGTGGGATTTGTAGTGGACAAAGTGGCGCTGGAGCAGGTTTTCTCCGAGTACTTCGGTTTCACTTGCCAATCTTCATTCCACCAATTGATCCACAATCATCCTCCCCTATCATCTGGGGCTGGTACAATAGGCCAGAAGTGGCCGCAGTACAAGGGACTTAGTCCCACCCCACTAGCATTAAAAAAAATATAATACTGGAATTTTCTTTATTTATTGTCTTCCTTATGCAGGGTGTGAAGAAAATAACAAATGACAACAGCGTGGATTTTTGTCGTTTTCTCCGAAACGTCGTTACTTATCGACCTGACTACAGGGTTTCACATCGCAGAAGATAGTAATGTTTATATTTCCGGAAGGGTCTGGAATGGGGTCCACTCAGCCTGGTGAAGATAATTGAGGAGCTATTTCAAGGATAGAGCAGCTCCGGTCTAGAAATCCGAACTGAATAGCCATGGAGATTCGCTCCGCTTCCACATGACGCCCTCTATCCGCAAAAGTTGGCACTAACTTGGCCGACAAGCGGCGGTCGCTCGGTCGGTATAATTCGCTTGCGGACTACAAGCCACGGAGTTTGTTTGAAGTGAGAACATCAGACCTCATAACTTGTGTAAAGCTTGTTTTAATGTGTTGAAAATTGGCGACGGCGCGAACCCGATCTGTTTGTTGAGGGTCTGAGTAAGTGAAGACAGGCACGAATGATCGTGATAGTTTATGTGGTTTGTCTCTCTATGTTCGCTTTGAAGTTAGACCAGAGCAGTTCTAAATGGAGAAGTACATCAAGCTGTCGATACAAGTTTACGTGCCGATACGGCTATTAGCGAGCAAATCGAAACAAATTGCTGGTTTGTCAATGTCGTTCCGAGTGTGACGAAACTTTCGCATTGTTATCAATAGCCCAAATCGAGACGGCGGAAGGGGGGAGAAGAGAGCTGCATAGTGATCGATTTGAAGATTGTTAAAAATGGACTGAAGAGTATTGTCTTTGAACTCGACCCCATTCTACTGGAAAGCGTAACGCTTTGCAATAATTTGTTTGGATTCGTTCTGCAACGCTGTTATTCCGAAGTGAATCAGTTTCCCTTTCCCAGGCGAATGGTGTATTCCAGGCCACGGTTCGCGATATTACCTTAAAATTTACAGAGCCATATTTGTTCTGCTTTATATAGATGTTAAAATTGGGCCTGTTATTCTAAGGAAATAATATATTTGGCTGTTTTATGACAGGGAAATGCATAATTTTAGTCGGAAACGATGAAGGGTAGAGACCACTTGGTAGACATAGGCATAGATGAGAGGATAATATTGAAATGAATTTTATCTTGAGTTTCGGATTATGTACTGACTCGGGATAAGGTCCACTATGAGGTACTTGTGATGATGATAAAAAACACTCGGATTTTTATAATAATGGAAATGTCCTATCAGTTAGGCTCTTTCGAAGGACTGCATAAGTATGGAGAAGCCCTATTCCGCACATCCGCTGAAAAAAGTAACACTAATTTTATCTTTTCAAGCGTGGTCTTTTTGGTTTGAGTGTATTCGAGTGAAAAAAAAAGCGATAGGGATTTTTGGCCAAGGAAGGAGGAGATAAGAGGAAAATTAATAACAGTATACAGTTCTCTCTGTGGTCTAGTGGTCAGAGTTCCTGGCTACAGATCCACAGGTCCGGGCTCGATTCCTAGCGCTATCAGATTTTCTGAGAAGTAGTGGGTCTGGAACCGGGCCTACTCAGCCTCGTGAGGATAATTGAGGAGCTATTTCAAGGAAATAGCAGCTCCTGTCTAAAAAAAAAAAAACAATATTAACGGCCGTGGGGATCCGTTGTGTTGACCTCGTGATACCCTCTATCCGCAAAAGTTGGCACTAACTTCGCCGACAAGCGGCGGTTGCTCGGTCGGTATAGTTCGCTTGCGGACTAAAACCACAGAGTTTGTTTATACAGTACTATGACTACTCATATTAGTTACTCTAATTGTGCAGATATCTCATGAAACACGTCTGCTTTGAAGGTATTGCATGAAGAGTCAGATGTTGATTGTCATTAATCAAATTGCCATGTGCCTCACAAGTTTCGTTCTCGTTCTTTTCTCACTCTGCTTTTGTCTACAAGCTGCTGTCACTCCATGCTTCATATTTTGTTAGACAGTTCAGCATAATTAATCGCTGTGGCACCTATGGAGATTATCAGTGCGCTTCTTGGTTCCACGAAATTCCATTTCAGGCGCTTATTGTATGATAACAGAACTTCCTGTACGGTTACTAAAGACTGTCTTCAAAACGTGAAGAATACTATTTCCCCCCCCCCTTGGCGCTACAACTCCAGTGGGCCTAGGCCTACCTCCACGAACTCCGTTCACTTCGGTTTTTCTAGATCTTACACATACGGTAGGACTCCTTGGGCGGGTGATCAGCTCGTCGCAAGGCCTCTACCTGTAGACAAACACAGAAAAACGCACACGAACCTCCATGCCCTGAGTGGGATTCAAACCCACGAGCCCGGCTTCCGAGCGAGCGAAGACAGTGCATGCCTTAGACCGCTCGGCTACCGTGACCGGCGAAGGATACGTATTAGTCAAGGATATTTTCCAGTATTGTTCGTCTGTTGTTTTAAGGTTTGTATTCCAATTAGGTTGAAACTGTTTCGTCTACAAACAACGTTTGTTCATGTTCCACATTGTTTGACAGTGACGTCAGCTACCGTTATACAGGATTCACATGTCACCACCTAGTAAAAATGCGACTTTGTCGCTAATTGCATCTTTAATATTACATTTGGGGATCATGTTGATTAATTATATTTAAGTATTATTTTTTGCAGCCTAAGTTTGATGTTTAGATGGTTTTGTGGGGTTTTCCACACTGTCACAATGCATTCACTTGTTTACGCTGATAGCACAACACGTTCAGGTACATATATAGGTTTTAAGTTGGTGCATTGTGTTTTTCACTTGTTCAAGTAGCATGTTCCTCCGAAACCTACCAGACTGCGCGGTGTCATGTTCCAGAAGAACGCTATACTTTCACTGCCGTAAACCTGCTAGATCTCATATAGGTTTATCTGTTGTTCGGTGATAAAACTGCTGATTGAGTGTCTGTCTCGATGACGGTGATTAGCATAATTAGTTTTCATGGTGAACAGCACTGTGGTATCCGTGAAATGTCGGACGCACGCTATATGATACGGAATAAGGTCATAACTCGGAAATAGTGTTGTTCAGTTATATTACTGTCACTACGTTCATGTCCTTAACATAAAGTTATTTGTTCTCCTGAAGAACTTTTTTTCAATAATATTGACATAATCATCATCAGTAATCTGTCAAGACGACAGGTCCACAGTCTCTTCCAAAACAATTCCTCCATTTAATGCGATCTAGAGCTTTCTCCTTCAAATGACAGTATCCTCTACTGTCCCCAAGGTCATCCAGCATCTTCTTACGTTTTCTTCCTCGTCTTCTTGTCACTTCTATCCGCCCCTCTATCTTTCCTTCGATAACTTCTCTTAGAAGGCAATATTGACATATGTAAACCCAAATGTCAAAATTATTTATGAGCCTGGTGGACAAATTGTTGGATGAAGTACCCGCAGCAGTAGCTCTCTGTTGCGTTTGCTCCAAATGATGGGGGTTTTGTGAAATTGTAGTGAATATGAACACGCTTGCAAATAAATTAATTTTTATAAATTAAAGTTAACGACTATAAGAGCAATATTTAAAAGAAATTATACCACGTATGTTGACAAGTTAAAGCGGCAAGAAGACATTGCACTTACTTTCTCATATACAGCTGACCTCCATGAGCTTATCTTGTAAACTAAATCGATTGTTGCTCGGAGTCCATTGTTGATTACTGAATACCAAACAACTTTGAAAGCCGTCTGACGGGGGGGCAGTGCTGGTCTCGACGAAATGCTACATTTCACGGTTGGGCTTCTGGTGATCTTACCGTTATTTCCTGAAGATGCCGCCTCTGCAGTTGTGCTTAGGGAGATGGTCTCGATAAAGTGCTGGGATTTAATGAAAATCGCAGAAGCCATGTTCGAAAGAAAAATACCAGTTGGGGGGGGGGCACAGCGGAAGGGCCCATATTTATTTAAGCTGGAATGTTCATATTCACCGGGCACCGGCCTATGACGGATAAACCCTTAAATACCGATTACGATTTAAATCCTTTTCAACCGTTCTGGCACACGTCCATACATACATGCGGACAGATGGCATTCCAAAACCACTTCTTTTTTTTTTCCATATTCTCGGGGGCTGGGAACGTGTAAATCCGTCAAAAACCCCTAGATCGATTTGTTTCGCCATCAGTGCTTTCTCATATCTACGGATATACGAAAGTAAAAAGAATACCTAACTAGGTGCAAAGCAATGTGACCACAGATGTGAAAATATCCCGTAATTGCAAATTGAACTGTGAGTATGATGGCGCTGCCAGATTCACCGATTTAACTAACGGTGAAAGTATCGGAAGAATGGATGCTGTATGTATTTTCTTTCACCCGACTGAGGGCCTAAAGTGGTTTGTTTATTTTGCACTTATCTGCATTGGGAGGAGAGGCGAGGGACGAAGAATATGAGGCTGTGGAAGATGCAGCCCTCTTCTTATCCTCATAAGAATATTGCTGAGTTATCGTAACTTTGGTAACTGCAGCTCGTACCACCGTAATGTTCTTCTGGCATGAAAGAAACCACGGCAAGTTCACTTGGCGTCATTAAGGCATAATTAGTCATATTTCGTTGGCGAGATGATGGGGCTGACAGAGATATATGTGCGGAGAAAGCTCGGATTTATGTCAGTTGCGAGTAACACATAAAAAATCATTCTCGAGCTCGAGTCCGGCTGGGTACAGTTCCAAATTCTGTACCGTGCAGGCCACGTTGGCGTCTCGTGTGCGCAGTATGTTAACATAATTTCCTACAGAACAATGCTTCGTCAGTTTTGTTTGTGGATCCATTTGCTTTCTTGAAGTTCCAAGTAGTTTAGGGTGTACGACTTATGATTTCATTGTATTTCGTGACAGTATTTTTGAAAGTTTTCTGTTATGATTTAGTGATTTAAAGACGGGGTTTGAATTGACAGTTGGTTTTACTGACCACATATATATAAATCATAACTACAAGTAATTTTAGCGCTGTCGGTTATTCACGCACTCGACTTCTCACAACACACACTAGTCTTCTCGCGCAGTTTGTATTCATTAGCCATTACCTGGTAACGAATCTCGACAGTGGCTTCTTCTGCTCACGTCGTTGCCGGCCTTCGACCGTCTCACAACTAACTCATGACGGTGACTCAGAGTCAGTCAGAGTTACTTTACGACTGGCGATTTACCGCCAATCAGTTCGTCCTGGCGACAAGCTCCTTGAGAGTAACAACCAGAGTTTTTATTTTTGCAACTGAGCCCTTGCTTTCATAGTCCTTATGTAACATCCTCTCTGACGAGAGGGTGGGTTTACCTGTTATGAATAGGCTTGGCATTTGTCAGGTGTACCTATCGCATATATAGCGTGTTATTGAAAATTCTTCCTTTTGTACTCACTAATTCAAAGTCGAAGTTAGAGTTATGTTACGAACGACGGTCATCGGCCAGTCTGTCTTGGTGTCAAACCCCGATCTGGGGCCCAAGACAAATTTTTTTGTTACTGTCAGTTACGAGTTTCTTGATGTGGGACGTCCGTTCTGGCGGGAGGACTGGTTGGTCGTTCACAACTGCTGCTGCCCTCGCCAGCGCAGCCATTCTCGAGCGCGAGTTCCACGGGACTCGTGACTGTATTGTACTGTCTCATATTCGAGACTCCTCCAACATGGAGGGCCAGGTCCCCGTATTTATATCCCCCAGGAACAGGGTGGCTCAGTTTTACCCCAAGGCATTAGGTATGACGGCAACTAGACTGATGTCCCTGTTACGTAACCTCGGTACGGACATCATAGGAAACACCACTTCCAGGAATAGCTCTGTTGTTACGTGTTTATACGTTGCTGCGGAAGCGTGTTTGTGTGGCTGCTACCTAGCAGCGGACAATTTCTTCGGGCTCCATTATTCCGGCTTTCGGGTATTATGTCAATATTATTACCGCGTACCTGACCAACGATCCAGAGATGAAACATGAAATTGAAATTATTTCGAGCTAAATAATGAACGTCGCTGTGTAGTCGTCACTTCTACTTCGATCTGTGAGGTCGCGGTTCGAATCTCAACTTTGAACAAATACCGTCTTCAGCCGTGCATACCGTTGTTTTACCCAGCCCATCTTAGGAAGTGCTTGGGCAATATAAAATAGACCACTACCGTTTTGTTCCACGTTTTCTCCAATTCTTCATTCATTTCAGTTGAAAAAGGATCATTCGGTAATGGAAGATTCTGTCTCAAGCTAGACTACAATAGCTTCAGTATAATATCCATTTCAGCGTCTCAGTATAGTGTATTTACTTTCTCTTGTAGTCACATGCTAATTATACGAGTGTAGGTAGAAATGCAGCTGATGGAGTGATCACCATAGGGTGATCCGTCTGGGTATGGGTAAAAATAAAATGATACGGAAACAACAGTGTGAGTGGTACATCGCTCCCGTGTTGCATGTTAATACCGCGTGGAATTTATGTGATATTCACAGCACATGCGGCTTCCAATTCGTGAAAAATCTAAAGATGGCAGCTAGCAAAATATATCCATTGTTTCACTTTTGCGTGCATGTTATACTAGCAAATGGAAGTCGACGTGAATGTCTTGAACAGGTGTCCGTTTTCAGAAGAGGCATCATTCAAGACAGTGGAACGGTGGATCACCCATACATAACTCTAGGTAAAGAGCGTGGCGCCTTTTACGCAAATCATACTGGAGATGTTGAATGACACGTGGGAAGAACTGGCCTCCTGGGGGGGGGGGCTCACGTTGAAGTATATAAATCTCCCAACTTCTGGGGGGCTGTATATGCCGAGCATTAAGCGATAAAAGTTAACATTCGTATTTCACAACGTTTTAGGTTTATCCATGCCTAGAAGGAACTTCGTTATACATCAGCCATGTGGTCAAGTGGTGAAGTCTTGATCTCAGACTAGTTGCAGAAGTTGTGAGTTAAATGGGTTTAGGTGCTAAGGACTCTTGCATAATACTCGTACACTGTTCATAAGGATGCTCCGAGTGCAAGCCTCTGATACCAAGTGAAACACCGCGCTTCATGTCCTCTCTTTGTGTTATTTGCTATGTACTAGCCCCAGATGATAGGTGAGGGTGATTGTGGAGCAATTGGTGGAATTAAGATTGGCAGGGGAAACCGAAGTACTCGGAGAAAACCTGCCCAAGCACCACTTTGTCCACCACAAATCCCACTTGACCAGACCCACGATCGAACCCGGGCCGCCGCGGTGGGAAGCCAGCGACTAACCGCTTGAGCTATGGCGCGGCCTTATCTTCAATAAATTAGTCTTCCATTAACCAAGTTTCACGCCCATGTAAAACAGCAGGTTGTAATTATAATTAAACTCTGATTAATAAATGGTTAAACTTTCGTCCAAAGATGGATATGTTTATCACCCAGATCGGACATATTCAAGGCCATCCTGACGTAATGCAGTGAATATGACGGATATGTCTACATTGGAGGTTGTTGGATTCATATATGGACGGAAGCCAAGGCATTTGTCAGTAAAATATAAAAACGTGCTTTCGAGTTAAAACGCTGTAGGGCTATAATGTTGAGCTTAGTTTTTTCCATTTGTCTCTTAATAAAACTGGTTCGACATTCAGCAACCGGGAAAACAGGTCGACATCTCATAACAGTACATAATGGCTGTTAAATGGAGACCAGTTTCCAGCACGTCTTAATGGCTGTCTGTAGTGTTTTCACTTTGAGCCTGCGGTGTTCTTTACTTATGGAGCAGAGTAGTAAATATTGGTATAACTAAGTACATATAGATGTAACACGAAGTTAAAATCAGCACCAGGGCCAGTAGTGAATACGTACTCAGAATGTTTCAAGATAGAAATGTTTGTGGAAACAAATGTAACAAACCGAAATGGGATTCATGACAACGTTAGTTATTAGCAGTTCTGGATATTCCTTTTATTGTTTGAAAGAAAGGCCGTACAATTTATAAAAAAAATTCATTTGTTTTGTATACTTGTGAAACGTGGCCTATTACGTTGAGGGACGAACATAAATTTAAGATGTTCGAAAACAGTGAGATTAGGAATGCATGTGAATCTAAAGGGGATGAAATAATTACATAACAAGGAGTTTTATGATTTAGGCGTGTCACGTAATGTTGTCGGAATAGTGAAATCTGGTCATGTGGAGTTACGAAAAATACTTAAACAGGATTATGACGAGAAACATCTATGTGGAAGACCGAGAAAATTGAAGGGTAATATTAAAATTGATTTTCTGGGAGATAAATATGAGGGTGTATGGTGAATGGAACTGGCTCAAGATCATGTCCAATGTCGAACCTTAGTATTAGCGGTATTGAATATTTGTTTTGTACTGTAATAACTGTGAAAGAAATTAGTTGTTTGGCCACACTTCAAGAGCTTTCGCTTGTCAGTTTGGTTTGTTTGAAAGCAACTACGAGTTATATGAGATGTCATCAGGATTCAGCCAGATGAAAAAAAATGACTAGACCCTGTGAAAATGTCCTTCAGGATAGTCTGATCGTATTAGTTGTGAATAGCTGTAAACCTATTGAAGAATAAGGTATGCGTATACCGGGAGTGCTTCTATGGCATGTTACCAGTTTTTGGGTCTACCGAATATATCCAGTGAGTCTGTAGCGTACTCACCAGTTATTTTCATGAATGATATAAAAAAATTGTCAGAAGTCAGTATTCTTTTTTATGGTTTCATACTATACTGATATATAGATCAACCGATGACATTTTTCCTTTTCTTTGGTGTTTATGAATGCGTCAGCTCTTGTCTAGACGTTCGAAGTTGTATATGACGGCAGTTAATACAAATTGACACTAGGCTAGCGTAGTTGGTTGAGGCACAATGCTACAAGCCGGAAGGTCGCGGGTTCCGAGTCCGACGAGGGGTTTCTTTCAATGCACCTAATCCTTCCAGCCGCATTATGGCCCTAGGATCGACTCAACCTCTAACAGAAATGAGCACCAAGAATCTTCGTGGGCGGTAAAGGACGGACGGTGCGTAAGCCTGGCAACCTCATTGCCATCTGTGAGCCGACTGTCTAGAAAATGTGGGAGCCCCGATGTCTCACAACCCTATGGGCCTTCGCGGCCTGTTTAACAGCGATAGCTTTATCTTCGCCAAGTTTATCCAAATAGTATTTTTGCCATAGTTCTCCCAACTAGAATTCCTCATATCTTTCATGTTCGCTACATAACCGGTCCATATTGTTATTACCGTAATAATATGGCTGTGAGGAATTGAGACATCTTTCCACTTTAATTCGTTGACTTATGATCCATGACTGCATAGCGTTTGCTCTCCTAGTCGTTGCGTGTTATTTGCCGGGCATCGGAAACTGGATAACCTTCAGTGAAGGTTCGTTGCTTTGGGACGTCTTGTTGACTGAAGTTTCGTTGCCTGGGAACGTCTTGTTGAACGAAGGTTCGTTGCCAGGGAACATCTCGTGTATAAAACACTGCCTGAAAACAGGACAGTAACTTTCATATAAGAAAAAAAAAGGAAGGGGGCTCGACACCAAGACAGACAGACTGACGGACCGTCAGTCGCAATGTGACTTGGACTTGGACTTTTTGACATTCTAGTGAGAGTTGTTAACACGAAAGGACCGACTGTGAAACGAATTGTTATTAAATGTGTTATAGTTATGTTGAATTGTAGTTACGTCTTTGAGTAATAAAGTGATGTAGCAAGAATAGGCCTCGAGGTCTTATTTCGCGACATTTATTTGGTACCGAAACCCGGGTAGAAGGAGTACGGGATCTTGGTGATCGTGAATGAATTTGTGTCCATCACAAAGCAGTAGGTTGTCTCACTACACATTTAGACGTCAAGACTTCGAGGGAAAGGAGAAAACAAACACGCCCACGGTCGCTGACTTCAACTTGGCTCTGTCGACATTTCCGACTTCTGACTTTCGGCAGCAACTTTCTGTAGCAACGCTGCAAGACGCTATACAGACTATGGTTGTTTCTACAACACTGCAAGACGTTGTACAGACTATGTTGTCTCTATAGCAACACAGAAAAACGCCTCGAGTGCATTACGGAGGGACTATCGAGCATGAAGCATGCCTCGTGTGCATTACGGGGTGGAATGTCAAGAATGAAGCACGTCTCATGTGCATTACGGAGGGACTATCGAGAATGAAGCATGCCTCATGTCCATCACGGGTGTACTCTTCAAGGCTGAAGCATGCCTCGTGTGCATTACGGGGTGGAATGTCAAGAATGAGGCACGCCTCTTGTGCATTACGGGGGGACTGTTAAGAATGAAGCACGTCTCGTGTGCATTACGGAGGGACTATCGAGAATGAAGCATGCCTCATGTCCATCACGGGTGTACTCTCAAGGCTGAAGCATGCCTCATGTGCATTGGGGGGTGGAATGTCGAGAATGAAGCACGCCTCTTGTGCATTACGGGGGACTGTCAAAATGAAGCATGCCTCGTATGCATTACGGGGGGGGGGGGGAGTCGAGCATGAAGCATGCCTCGTGTGCATTACGGGGTGGAATGTCAAGAATGAGGCACGCCTCTTGTGCATTACGGGGGGACTGTTAAGAATGAAGCACGTCTCGTGTGCATTACGGAGGGACTATCGAGAATGAAGCATGCTTCATGTCCATCACGGGTGTACTCTTCAAGGCTGAAGCATGCCTCGTGTGCATTGGGGGGTGGAATGTCGAGAATGAAGCACGCCTCTTGTGCATTACGGGGGACTGTCAAAATGAAGCATGCCTCGTATGCATTACGGGGGGGGGGAGACTGTCGAGCATGAAGCACGCCTCGTGTGCATTACTGAGGACTTGTCGAGAATGAAACACGCCTCGTATGCATCACGGAAGGACTATCGAGAGGCACGCCTCTTGTGCATTACGGAGGGCCTCTTGAGAATGAAATACTCGTATGCATCACAGAGGGACTAAAATAGAAACACCATTACCAGCGGAAAAGATAACACCCCTTAATTGATCGAACTCTGGACATCCCTTTCTGCCGCTAAAACCCACCAACACCTTTCGCAGAACGGTATACGTTGGAAATTTGTTGTGACACGTGCAGCTTGGTGGGGAGGCTGGTGGGAACTTCTGGTGACGTACTACTCAAGCACTTCCGCACAAGTTATCGATGGAACGTCTGGTGCCTTTACATCTCTGAGCAGCGTCACGCAGAATGTGTGGAAACTTCTGTTGTGTTAGCGATACCTGACACATGTGGAAGAAGGCTAGGATTGAAGAACTGTGTCCGGAAAGAGAATCAGATCCGAAATGTCCTTCGACAAACGGACACAACGAGAATCGATCGTCCTGTTGTGAATAAAGACCTCAAGGCGTATTCTTGCGACGTCCCACCAATGTGGGATGTCATATGAAGAGACAACTAGTTGAACGGTCCTATAGTATTTGTTACAGTTGCACCGTATACACAGACGAACTTGCGTTTGAAGCATTGAAGAATAATAATAACAACAATGAACACACTGAACCAGAATTGTAGAACTGTAACTAGATCTTCCACTCAATGTATCTTCTTATGTAACCTAGAGTCGGACATATAGAAAACATGTCACTGTCCGTATTGTTGTAGGCTTTGCCTAGCAACCGCTGTTTACTCATCGTTGCTAAGCAATTAAGCTCGCGTTGTCACACTTGCTTGAATGTGGGCAGTTCCCACATCACCCCCCCCCCAGCGGAGATCGTTGCTCAGCTGTTGAAGCGATCAGGAAAATGTACATGACGTCCAGAGCGTGTAGTTCGTTGTACAGGCCGTGGTGGTACGGCATGCGGAACCGCGGTTGGGGTTTCGTCGGCTGGCGGGTTGAAGGTCTTGGTGGTGGTCCCACGGTCTGTCTCTTTTAACATGTAGGCAGGTTTGGCCCTATCGGTTGACACGGTGGCGAGCCTGCCGCGCACGGGGATTTGCTTTGTCTTCTCCTTCCGTGATAGGACCTGGTAGGAGCCGCTGTAGGGGGCTCCAACGATCTACGAGTCGTGTCCTGCCGGAGGAAGACGTGCATGCACTTCTCGAGGTCGCTGTGCACGAATGTAGCCGGGGAGGTGTGGCGTGTTGCTGGAATTGGTCTGAGGCGGGCCATATATTGGCGAAGTTGGGTGATGAGGTGTGCTGGATCCACTGGGTCGGCAGTCGGAGTTAGCAGCTCTCCTGGTATTCTTAGTGGCTCGCCGTACACGAGCTCAGCTACTGATGCCTGCAGGTCCTCTTTGAATGCCGTGCGGATTCCGAGGAGAACCAGGGGTAGGGCTTCTGTCCAGTGTTGGTCTGCGTCGCACATGATGGCTGCCTTTAGTGTTCGGTGGAAACGTTCCACGAGTCCGTTAGCCGCTGGGTGGTGAGCAGTTGTTCGCGAGAGTTGAATGCCACAGAGCTTGGCCAGGGAGTGGAAGAGTTGAGATTCAAACTGACGTCCCTGGTCGGTGGTGATGGTCTGTGGGCAACCGAAGCGGGATATCCAGCCGGTCAGTAGGGCTCGTGCCACTGTGTCGGCTGTGATGTCCGGAATGGGGATGGCTTCTGGCCAACGGGTGAAACGGTCGACTGCAGTGAGGCAGTATGTGTAGCCTCCTGACGTCGGAAGGGGTCCAACAAGGTCTATGTGAACGTGAAGAAACCTGGCTGCCGGCGGTGTAAAGTCGCCCAATGGAGTCACCGTGTGGCGGGAGACTTTGGAGCGCTGGCAGGATTGACAAGCACGTGACCAGGTGCGACAGTCCTTCTGAACGCCTGGCCTCACGAAACGCTGTGCGACCAGTTTTGCCGTTGCTTTGGTCCCTGGGTGCGACACATCATGGACGGACTGGAACACTTCGAACCGTAGAGGGGCTGGGATGTACGGCCGAGGTTTCCCGGCAGAAGTATCGCAGTAGATGGACACCGTGGTACCGGGGATTGGTAGCTTTTCGAGCCCCAAAGCGGTGTTTGACTGCCGAAGTGATTGGAGCTCGTCGTCGCTGTCCTGCGATGCGGCCAATGCGTCGTAGGATGGTGGCACAGTGACGGACTCGACGCGGGAGAGCGCGTCGGCAGTCAAACACCGCTTTGTGGCTCGAAAAGCTACAGTTACAGTTACGTTACAGTGACAGCTAAGGTACCATTGCTTAGCAATGGCGAGTAAACATCCGTTGCTATGTAGGGTCTACAACACAGTGTCGCGTGCTAGCCACTCGCAAGCTAGAGACCATTCGCTACCTAGCAGTGGCTAAGTAAACAGCCGTTTCTAGGCAATGCCTGCAACAATACGGACAATGACATGTTTTCTATAGGTCCGACTCTAGAGTATATAAGAAGATACACTGACTGGGAGTTTACAGTTCTTCATTCTAGTGAGAGTTGTTAACACGAAAGGACCGACTGTGAAACGACTTGTTCAACATTTTGTGTTATAGTTACGTTGAGTAATAACATGATGGCGCAAGAATACGTCTCGAGGTCTTGGTCTTATTTCATGACAATGACGGTGAGTATAAAAATTATGGATCTCTCTTGTGTAACCATCTTGTTGTTACATACCCCTTATTAGATCCAAAATTAATATTTTCCTCAGCACCCTGTTCTTACTGTCCATATATCTCTTTCTTGTATTTAAGTTCCGTGCTCATACAGAGCAATGAGTAGGATGTGTTTTATATACTATAAACTTAGAAGACTCTGAGCTAAATGATAGCAAGCATTTTCCGTAAGTAATCTACTTTATTTTGTTGTCGCATGTAATTCAAAAGAAGAAAAGTAGAAAACGGTGACATGCACTGAGTAGACCTAGGCCTTGGTTCATCATGACAAATCCTTCAACGAACCATGCTTCACGAAACACATGCATTTAAATGTGTGTTTACATTAGGTAACAGATGGTGAGTAGTACATATCTGGTACGTTCCGAAATTACACGTGAAAAATAACAATGATAATGTTGCTTGTAGATAGCCTCCGGTAAGACTTGTGATCAATAATGAAACTGAAAATAAACTTAGAACTACTCATATTTGTGCTCCATAACTTAAACTCACGGATTATTTTAAAATTTCCTAAGTTGGAACATAATGTTGTATATCTGCAAGAAGCCTGAAATAGTGTATTTCATGCAAGTTAATGTTTTTAGGCAGTACATGTATTTACAAAGTACAGTGTGCTCGAAAATATACAATACTGAAATGAAAAGACGTCCTGTTGATACCACTGTCTATTCATGTGAAGGCCCCTTGCATGACAGGACCTTCTCAAATCCTGAAGAAATGGTCCGGTCACCATGTCCCTGTAGCATTCTTGGGTGACGGTAAGAGCATTGCCTTCCTCATCCTCAATGAAATAGGGGGCTAATATACCGTGTGCTGAGACGGCACATCATATCGTCACACGTGTACCATGTAGCGGTTTCTGGACGATAACATCTGGCCGCTCAAAACCAAGGAAGTGAGTTGTCTGGCGACCACTTACGTACGAGCGGAAATAATACTCAGCTGTGAATACTTTTCCTCCGTCGAGAGACCCATTTCCAACTGCACAACACAACTTCCTTTTCACTACTGGGAACACGTGCGGCTGGAGCTATGCCCCGTCGACAAACGCACATGCGCGTTCGAGATGCGCGAGTTTCAGTACTGATATTTTGGCGCATACTGTAAAAGGAACTCTTTATGTGGAGGTCATGTCTGTCTGTTTGTGTGACGTAGTGTCAACCCCCTAACCGTTGAACACTTTTTCTTTATAAATACAAAACACTCCGTCCAATGTGACATATAAGTTTTTACTACGTTAAAACTTATCTCCCATACATGTTTCGGTCCTTACGGGCCATCTTCAGAGGGAACATCATTACAAACTGAAGAAGATCCGTAAGGACCGAAACATGTAAGGGAGATAAGTTTTAACGTAGTAAAAACTTATATGTCACATTGGACGGAGTGGTTTATACTTATAATTGTTAGTGTGACGGACCAGAATGAAACAAATCAAACTTTGTCTTTAATTCGGCATGAAAAACTTTCATTATAAATTGTCGGGCAGTCCGAATTTTGGTTCAGGTTAGTCATCGCCGACGAACCCTTTGCAGGAATCCCTCCATGCAGCCATCTCGAGTGGAACTAGCGCATAACACTCTTAGGTATTTATCGGAGTGAACGAAAATAAAGCCGTGTAGAAAGATGAAATGTATTTTTATGCCCAATAGACTATTCATGTAAATCTTAAGAGATTTCTCTTTAATTAAGCAGACTTTTTCCTGTGTCGCTCGTAACTCGAGAGTAGTTGGGACTGATTTCGATACACTTTAATATTGGACTTCTTTGGTATGCCTGGGATATATTATCAGTGCGTAAACTGTTGGGGAAGGATAATTTTTTAAATTCGTGTATAGGAGAGTGACCAAACGTTGGGCATTTCCTGTTTTGACCCACATACGTATGGACCCATAATGAAATCAATTGTAAAGTAGATAACTTTCAGTCCAGTATGACCCACAGGTCTACAACACTTCAGTCCCCATTCGCCCTACATGTTTCGATTCAAAAGAATCATCTTCAGAGGCGCACCACAACGAGCAAGAAATCAATTGTATTTACACCAATAAATGGACTTCTCATATTTCTCACAAACCGTTAATCAAACTTTAGCAGACTGCGCGTGATCACCTGCAAAAATGACTGCCATTAAGGTTATTACGTTTCCAGCCTTGTTACAAATACGTACTTCGCTACTTTCATTTGTTAGAGATACATTCAATCGCTGTTGCCTATCTTGTCCCGAATTTTTATTGCAAAGATAAGAGTTAAAATTCATAAAATACTGCAACAGAGAGAAACTGAGTATGTAGTAGAGGAATGTGTTATCTTGCGTTTGCTTCGTTAATTTCCTACAGTAGCAGAAAATGTTTCAGAGATATATTATATTTTGAACTATATGTTGTACAAGGGATGGACAAAAATATGGAAACACCTCGTGAAATGCATGCCGGAATTGAAGTGTTTATTTTAGCGACGTTTGTAGGTGACGCTGTCGTATCTGCCCTGTACAACCTCCGCAATACGTTGCAAGCTTCATTTGTTTTTGAGACAGTGTTCTGTGCAGTTTTTAGTGCATCATGTCAGAGCTAACAGAATTCGAACGCGGGAAAATTGTTGGGGCCCGTATGGTGGGTGCTTCCGTAACCAAAGTAGCCGAGGTTTTCGGTGTTTCACGAGGCACAGTATCCAAGATTATAACCACATATAGGAGGACTGGAAAAATCACATCCGATAAACACCAGCGCGGACGGAAATGTGTGTTGAGTGATCGAGACAGACGAACATTGCGTAGGGTTGTGACGAAAAATAAGAAGACTACAGCTGCAAAAGTGACTGCTGAACTGAATGTCACGCTCACAAACCCTCTCAGCACCAAAACAATACGAAGGGAACTCCACAAGTAGGGTATTTCTGGACGAGCTGCAATTCCAAAGCCACTCATCAGTGATCAAAATGCCACTAAGAGGAGAGCAATGGAAGATGGTCATTTGGTCTGGAGAGTCCACCTTCACACTGTTTCCGACTTTTGGCCGAATTTACGTCTGGAGAACGCCATCCCAAGCTTACGATCCAGATTGTTTGCTGCCAAGAGTGAAACATGGCGCGGGTTCGATCATGGTATGGGCAGCCATATCGTGGTATTCTGTCGGACCCATCATTACCCTGCAAGGTCACGTCACTGCCAACGACTATGTGACCCTTTTGGGCGACCAGGTCCATGTCCATCCCATGGTGCAAACTTTGTTCCCCAATGGTGATGCCGTTTACCAAGACGGCAATGCCCGTATTCACACAGCTCACACATGGTCCAAGACTGGTTTTCTGAGAACGAAGATGAAGTGTCACGTCTGCCACGGCCCCCACAATCGCCAGATATCAATATTATTAAGCCTTTGTGGTCTGTTTTGGAGAGCAATCTGCGTGCGCGCTATCCACCTCCATCATCGTTAACAGAACTTCCCAATGTTTTGCATGAAGAATGGTACAAGATTCCCTTGCAAATCATACAGGACCTCTAGTTATCCATTCCGTGGAGACTGCAAGCAGTTCTGCAAGCCAGATGTTGTCCTATACCATGTTAGTCACGGTAATGTGTTTTTTTTACCATATGCCACTTTTAAGATAATATGTAGAAATTCGATCCGGTCTTCATATAAAATAGGGATTATAATCGTCTAATACAAATAAATTACAATTCATTATAGAGTTCTCTGTTCCAAATTTAATCAAACTTCGTTCAGTAATTTCGGAGATGAAACGCGTAGGCAGATATAACTACCAATTATGTATTTATTTTTATGCATCGACTCTGTATAGCCCCGATGCTGACGTCACCATTATATAGCCAACTTAGAGAAAAATAGCACACTTTGTGCTAAGAAGTGATAGAGCGTGCTAAAGTCAACCCAGAATCGTGCTGTTCCATATAATGTCCGTTAACATTGGAGATAAAATCCTCTAAAGAAGAGAAGTCGAGGCAACAGGTAGAACTGGTTGACCTTTACCATTTTGCTATTCATTTGAGGACACACAAAACTTCAGTGTACCAAGGGCACCTGTAAGGGTTCCGGAAATGGCTGCGCCATAACTCAAGCGGTTAGTCGCTGACTTCCCACGCGGGGGCCCAAGTTCGATCCCGGGTCTGATCAAGTGGGATTTCTGGTGGACATAGTGGCATGGGACGGGTTTTCTCCGAGTACTTCGGTTTCCCCTGCAAATCTTCATTCCACCAAATTCTCCATCATCATAATCACCCGGGTTAGGCACAATAGGCCAATCAGTGGCCGCCGTGCCGAGTGGACCCAGCTGGACTCCACACCCCACTAGCGAATTAAAAAAAAAAGGTTCCGGAAAATGTTTTCAGCATGGACACTGGGACGGGCCTTGTTTCATTACCTCACCTTCACTTCGTTGGAGAATAGTATCTGTCTCCAATCCGGACTACATGTGCCAGTTACTTGTGTGACTGATACGAAAACAAATGAGGTTTTGTGAAACATTTCTCCGGTTGTTTGAAGTTCGCTTGCTTATTGTGAAAGAGACTGCATTGAAACAGTTCAGACATTCCTTATTCAGTTGACATAGCAACTACTTTTGCGTGTGGTGAATTTGTAGCGGTCTGGTGTAATGCAGTTGAAATCGGAGCAAGGTGAGATGTCCGTATTATTTTTTGTTATATTTTTTGTTCCTTATGAGTCTTCAGTAATCGCGTGTTCGTAGCTTTCAGGAGTACTTTATTAATTATATCCGACCTTATGTTACTACATCATGCTGACTATGAAGCAAAATTATTCTTCAGATGCCGATAATTGCTAAACTGGTCAAAAAAAAGTTCACTTTTCATGAAACCGAAGGTTCTTTGCCGTGCCCACAAGGCCCAATCACTGAACTTATCCTGACTCCGTTGACCATGCTGTTTATGTTCATACCCTGTTACTTTAAAATCTGTTTTATTATTATCTTCCCATCTATGTTTAGATGTTAAGGAATCTCTTTCCCACTGGTTTGCCGGATAAAATTGTGTGTGCATTTCACATCTCATAGATGCTTCATGTAGCGTGTCATCTAATTATCCTTGTTCTATCACCCTAATAATATTTGGTGAAAAGTTGAAATTTTGAAGCTCCTCGCTGTTGAATTTACTCCCGCCTCCTACACATTTCCATCATTTTGGTCGTGTATTCTTCTTAGCACCCAATTCTCTGTTTCTCCCTCAGAATGGGAAGTCAAAGTCCACATGACGTAACACTAGCTCAGACATGGTATAGTATGTGCCAGAAAGCTTTACTGTCAACAGGATTAAGTAATTCCTCATGCCCTAAGATTTCAGCCTGTTTATAATTGTAACAAAATTAAGGCGTAATGTAATGTTTGTCTTGCAACGTAACAAGGAATGCAACGGTGGAACAGCCATTAATTACATAATCTGCGACTATGTTTCGTCATTTCCATGTCACCGGTTCTGTAACAGTAAATTCGAGGAATGCTGAAGTATGTAAACATTAAAAGTTTTATTCCAACACCATATAGTCTCGACATTTAAAGTGTCGTTAAATGACCAATGAAAAGGAAAATTATGTACCGGATTTGAGGTTCTCATGGCGGTGGTTATATCTTCTGGGATGTTACGCCGTGTAGACCGTTTAAAGTCAACTGACGTTTCGGAGGAACGCGTGAGAGCAGGTGACAAGCAGAGTTCAGCTTTTCACTTGCTTTCACTCTGGCTACTTCTACCCTGAAGATGGAGGCTACATGTTCCTACGAAACGTCAGTTGACATTCACCTGACTGCACGACGTTATATCCCAGAACTGTTAAAAAAGATATACCGTGTACGAGTAGTGTCCCGCTGTAGGCTTATATTCTGTTGTAGTAGCCCTAATAACCTCAGCTTCCTTGTGGTCATCATCGTTATAATTTCTTGTGATTCCGTTTTAGTCCCTATCTTCAAGAAATTGTCATCTTCACTCTAAACTACGTCAATATTAAGACGTGTCTGGTATTTCACTTAAGATTTTATCATCGTTAACTTGACAGTGGTCGATGCGCAAGCTACTGCTTATGACCTAGAAAGTTTAACTACTGTTGACCTTTCCGTCTAATTTTATGCTATACGTGCCCATAGTAATGAGGAGGTTTGCCGCCTTCTTATGTATGGAGAATGTCACGCTACAGCGATAAATTAACGAAATCTACAAGAGTAACAGTGTAAGTTGCCTTGAAGTAAGTGCAGCTAGAACTTGAACAAGATTAGTAATAACTGGACCTTGATTTCTGTACTTCCATGTTGTAAGCGCAGTGCTGCAGTACAGCAAAAATACAAATACCATGCTCAAACCGTTCATAATGCATGTCATAAAATTTATTTACTTTGTGGTTATAATAGATCTTGGAAAATGTTATTTGCATTTCGATGAAATGTATTTTCATCCAATTGTCGCCACATGTTTACTTAAAACTTATTTCAGCGCCGATGGAACAGAGAAAGCCCTAGCACGAAAATTGTAACTTTCCTGTGGCCTTTGTGAAATAAAAATGTTATACCTTTGTTTTTTCCAGGCTAGTGATTATAGAAAAATCAACTTGGATGGAACGTCGGACGAATCCTCTACTGATATCGACACTGAGGATTGCGCCGTTGGACTCGGAGGTCCTCCATCCCCATGTAATGTGCTGTTCGAAGGAGATAATGTCCTCATTAACGGGAAATCGAACCTGCTCAAGAAACCAAAGCAACACAAGGTACGAGCCAGCAGGCATTAAAATATCCGCTTTTGGCCCTTTGCCCTTCACGGAGCTGAGTCCTTCTGCAGATTCTACCAGTCGCTCAGGTACTCAGGAATTTTCTAACGTTATATGGAACCCAAAGGTTTATTACCGTATTCACAAGAGCCCGCGACGAGTTCCTGTGCTGAGCCAGATAAATCCAGTCGATTCAGCCACATCCTGTTTTTCTAAGGGCCTTTATAGTGTTATCCTCGGACCGACATGTTCCTAGTGGTCTCTTTCCTTATGGCTTTCACACCAAGGCCCTTCACTCATGAGCGCTGGATGTCCCCCATATCTCATCCTGCTTGACTAGATCATTCTAATTATATTCGGAGAAGAATACAAGTTATGACCCTCATTATGAAGTTTTATGTGACCTCTTATTATTTCATCCCTCTTGGTTCCAATATTCACCTCATCACCCTTTTCGTCCCTTAATGTGAGAGGTAAAGTTTCACGCCCATACAGAGTCACGGGCAAAATTATGCTTATATATCTCAACAGTAAAATGCTGTAATATGTGTCTACTGAAAATGATCATGTTGGGTCTGAATCATACTTTTGTGCGACGATGCGTATTGTGTATATAAAAGTGTGATTTCATGTTCGGACTCAAACTCGTCCCACTTTTCTACGTATTTGCATTTACCACAGGCTTTCTTGAGAAGCTGTAATAGTCATTCATGTGGTCAAGAAATGCTGCACCTTCTATAAAGCGGCAAACACCGTTTTCACAAGAGCCTGCCACAGGACGCTTTCCTGTGTCGCATCCCATTCCTTAAGATCAATTTTTAATATTGGCCTTCAGTCCACACCTTGGTATCTTCCCTTCACTTGTTCCAACATTAGTTGTATAAGCAAGGTTGTAAGAAAACGGGCAGTGCAAAGATTGCATTCTGACGAAGTGTGTAGGCGTGCTCTCCGGAGATTTAAAGACTTTGCATATTGCATGCAGAAATTGCAGTGAGTCAGCTTCTTATAAACAGCTACTCGTAAGCACAAGGGCCCCACCAAATACAGCGAGCATTCAGGCGAATCCCGATATGGGTCCTCAAACTGTCCCACATACTGCCCCAACAGCTTGGTCTTTTGAATGGTGGGACTTCACAAACGTTAATTCCAGCAGTGTTTCTCGGTGTTATTTATTTGCTGTAATCTACTGTGAAGGATTTTGGGAGCACGCTCCGCCTGTTATAGAGTCGGTATTCGGCGACTCCGGCCAGCTCCACCAGCATAATCAGTTTCTTAAGCGTCTTACTTGCATGTATGATTTGTGGGTCTCACGGTCGTTACCATGACGATTACCGCATTCTGTGGTGTGGCGCTGTGTAGTGGTAGAGGTTTTGGAGGTATGTGGTGCCTCCATCATCGGGGTAGAAGTGTAATCTTGTACCCTGAAGATGGAAGAAGCACCTTCCCGGAAATGTTGGTACACACCTGTCATACTCCAAGGGCCGTCATATCCTACAAAAGAACAGTCTTAGTTTTGTTTTTATTCTGTGGTCCCTGAAATGTGATGGTCGCATCAGCTTTGAAACGTTCAGACTTCATTTTGCTCATAGAGCTACAGTCCCAAAGGAAGGTTTAAGCATAATTTGGTTCATGCTGGTCCGTCACACTAGTGACTGTATATAACATTTTTAACCACCATCCAGCGTGATTGATAAAAGTTGTGTTTTAAATTTTTCATCCTTTACATATTTCGGTCCAGGGTGATGGGAATATTTGGACCGAATAGGGATGAAGTGACAGGAGGTTGGAGAAAACTGCATAGTGAAGTGCTTCATAGTTAGTTAGTTATTTAGAGAGGGTGGGTTTCCCCATGCACCGCGACCAGTTTGATCTATTGTGCTTCCCTCTATGATATTCTACCAGTCTCTTTACCCAACTGATAAATGGTGCGTACCATCAGTCCCGCCGAGCAAGCGAGTTCGGCCACTTGCTTAGCGGTGTCTATAATGCTTCCCCCATCTATCAGAGGCCTTAGAGACTGTTGTTGGGCGGGAAACGTCCTGGAATTTGGCTCAGTGATCCCCTTTGGGGATATGAGGTTCTTTTACGTGCCGTAAAGTTACGACACGGGACACACAGCTTAAAGTCCCTCCCGGAGGACTTGTTCCCTGAATTTTTCCGCCCTTAAAAATTCGACGACCTCCGCCGGGTATTTGAACCCGCGTACCACGAGTCATGAGGTGGGGACGTTACCTCTAGACTACGGAGGCCGCTTGAAGTGCTTCATAACTTGTACTCTTCTCCAAGTATAATTAGAATGATCAGGTCAAGGAGAATGAGATGGACAGGGCATGTAGCACGAATGGGGAAGAAGAGGAATGCATATAGGATATTGATAGGAAAGAGACCACTGGGAAGACCAAGGCGTAAGTGGGTGGACAATGTTAAAATGAATATTAGAGAGGTAGGATGGGATGGTATGGATTGGATTAATCTGGCTCAGGATAGGGACCAGTGGAGGGCTCTTGTGAACACGGTAATGAACCTTCAGGTTCCTTAAGATGCTGAATATTCTTGAGTAAGATTTCGCTTCTCCTCAAGAAGGGCTCAGTTACATAAGGATTATTTTTTATTGCTACTGGGGTGGGTCTAAGTCCCCTGCACTGCGGCCACTTCTGGCCTATTGTACCAGCCCCAGATGATAGGTGTGGGTGATTGTGGAGCACTTGGTGGAATGAAGATTGGCAGGGGAAACCGAAGTACTCGGAGAAAACCTGCCCCAGCGCCAGTTTGTCCACCACAAATCCCCGGGCCGCAACGATGGGAAGCCAGCGAGTAACCACTTGAGCTATGGCGCGGCCTGCAGCTACATAAGTAAGTACATATTTCCGCCAAAACGACCATCTTCAGAAGGATATTATCAACACACATGGAGACTACTATCACATGCCGCAGCATAGCCACGATACAAAAGAGCCTTCATTATCGGACAACAGAACCACGCTGTGCAATATATTCATCTTCCATTAAGGAGAAGACTTGTAACGACACGAATCGAATTGGTTCTAACGTACATTAGAACAAATACTAAGCATTATTTTATAAGTAGACTAGTTATAACAATTTTTAGACATTTTAACAAATCAGTATACACCTTAGTATTAGTTAAAAGCTATAACATTTATATCTGTGACATGGTAATAGTAGTTTCAATATGTGTTGATAATATCCTTCTGAAGATGATTGTTTTGACCGAAACATGTAATGGATGAAAAATTAAAAACACAACTTTTATCAATCATACTGAACGGTAGTTTAAAAGTTATGTGCAATATTTAAGCATTTTCATTACGTACATCTGCAAGTTGAATGTGGCATTCGTCCGTAACCGGAAATATGTGTGATAATGTGTCTTCTTTACTGATAAATCCGAATATGTGTTTTCCCAGCTTCCGGTTTGCTAATCGCATAGGACAGAGATTTGAAATGCTTGGCATGTCGGCTTTGATTTTAGCTGGAATTTTATTACATGCTTGTATTCGGTTTCACTTTTCATTCTACTCGGAAACGTGACTCTTTAATGGGATTGGCAGTGAAATCGTTTTATTGCCAGAGATAGTTCGGTTTCCTTTTGCGAGTATTAAACCATCCGAAGTATTTTAAATTATCATAGTTTATATTCTGCTCCTGTTTCACGTGGCTCAGGATATAGCCAGATGGTGGGCTCTTATAATGAATATTCTAGTTCCATAAAAGGCTGGAACGTTTTTGACCAGCTGAGCGACTACTGAATTCTCAACTCTGATCAGTGGAGTTCGTTAAATCTTGGAAAAAAATAGTTATCTTGCTTGTTAACTTTGATTTTAGAAAATATTATACACTGATTGCTAATTGAAAAGTTCTGTCTCTTGTTCATGTTAAATTCACATATTGTGCACAGATTGGCGCCATCTCATCTGCACCATTAGGCTGGGGCACACGAGCGCACAAAATGCGATCGTTGTAACGAACGTCGTGACGTCCGTTGTAGAAATAAACAAGAGAGGCAAATGCTACGCTTTCTTCTGGCTCCATTGCAGACAAAAAACTACGCACCGCTTTCTGCAACTGTGTGGTGTCCTCAGTAACGTCCGTCATAAAGTACGTTCGTTACAACGGACGCATTTTGTGCGCTCGTGTCGCCCCAGCCTTATGTGGCAATGATGTTGGGGTTGTGTGATGAGTTGTACAGTCCTCTACAGTATTGCATTGTTCGCACACTTGCGGTCGTATTCTGTATTTATTATTATTTTTTTATTGCTAGTGGGGTGGGACTAAGTCCCTTTTACTGCGGCCACTTCTGGCCTATTGTACCAGCCCCAGATGTTAGGTGAGGGTGATTGTGGAGCAGTTGGTGCAGTGAAGATTGACAGGGGAAACCGAAGTACTCAGGGAAAGCCTGCCCCAGCGCCACTTTGTCTACCACAAATCCCACTTCACCAGACCCGGGATGGAACCCGGGCCGCTGCGGTGGGAAGCCAGCGACTAACCGCTTGAGCTATGGCGCGGCCTAATTCTGTATTTAAGTGAACAGCTGTCATCTCTCTTGCGTTTGTGACACAGCATCTCAATACCATCATGGTTGGTTGCTCTTTGGATTTTGTAAAAACTTAAAATGTCTCAGCTCGTTCTTCATATTTCTCCAGAATCGTTTCGAGAAGATGCAGTATTTTATAAAAGAAAACTTTTTATTAGGCCCATAAATTTAAGAACATTTCGCGAGCTCGACAGCACCCTATGGGTATGAAGTAGAAAGTAGTCACACAGTGATAGTGCATTAAATATCGAATCTCACCATGATGCTTCGGTTTGTGATATACGGGGTGTTTGCAGATTTAGTTAGAACTTTATGGCTCTGGTGCGTCTCCAGAATGACAGAGTTCAATTTATTTGCGAAACTGTTTTGTTGTAACAAGATAAATACTCGAGCAGTAGCGCAATTTTGTGCAGATCCTGCCAATCCTGTCTGTATTGCCATGCAATTCAAATCCTCTATGCTTAATGCTGTTTGGCGTAGGAGTCATCCTTCACCAACTCTCATAACAAGAAATCCAGGGGATGTAGGTCTCCTAATGTCTAAAATTGGACCATCATGGTGTATCCATATGCAAGAGTAAAATTTGTTTATTAAACTAGAGCGCCAGGAAGCAATGGACACGAGTTAATGCCATAGGTTGGGAAGTATTCCTCTAGAGTCAGTTAACTCGGGTTTTTCATCATCGATTGTAATTTTAATAAAGCCTCATTTCTTTAAGTTGTCAAGTTCATAAGTGCATTTTAGACGTCTGTTTAATGAATGCTGGGGCACACGCGGTAGCGTAGTTGGTTGAGGCACTATGCTACAAGCCGGAAGGTCGCGGGTTGAAGCCCCGATGAGGTCATTGGATTTTTTTTTTCCCAATTGACCTAATCCTTCCGGTCGGACTATGGCCCTGGGGTCTACTCAGTCTCTAACAGAAATGAGAACCAGGAATGTTTTTGGGGGTGAAGGGCGACCGGCGCGTAAGGCTGACAACCTTACCCCCATCTATGAGCCGATTGTCTAGAAAATGTGGGAACCTCAACCGGAATACCTTTACTTTTTTTACTTTATTTAATGAATGCTATTCCGGAAATTACCAGTCATTTTTAATAAATTCAATGGCGCGGACTTGCTAATGTTACAAGCTTTTGAAATTTCGTAATGCCGAAGCTCGCTTTTTAGTGGTCATGTTCCGGAAGCATGAATGTTATGCCTGGCATCTGAATGCCTTCGTATGCCCTGTTGTCGTGGTTAATGCCCGCCATGGATTGTAGATGTCAGGTCACTTCCACACTTAACCCATTCCATATGAGCTTTTTGATAAGAAGAAGTAACTGGCGCCTTCGTCGTGCCATAGCTCAGGCGGTTAGTCGCCGGCTTCGAGCCCACGTCAGGTCCTTTGGAATTTTTGGTGGGCAAAGTGGCACTGAAGCGGGTTTTCTCCGAGTACTTCGGTTTCCCCTCCAATTCTCATTCCACCGACTGCCCCACATTCATAATCATCTGTCATCCGGAGCTGGTACAGTAGGCCAATTAGTACCCGATGTACCAAGTGGACTCAGTCTCACCCAACCTCGAGAAAAAAAAGNAGACTGCCCCACATTCATAATCTATCATCCGGAGCTGGTACAGTAGGCCAATTAGTGGCCAATGTACCAAGTGGACTCAGTCTCACCCAACCTCGAGAAAAAAAAAAGACTCCTTTCATTTATGTGTCCGTTACGAAACCCCGCAAGGTAATTAACTTCTAAGTTATAAGAATGGCAGTCGATAAGCGAACGTCGTGATCGAATGGTTCCAGGATCGAATCTTGACTCTGAGACCTAATCTGACAAGACTTCTGTGACTTTACCCAGTACCTCCAGGAACATGCCGGAACAATACCTGAAATTAGACCACGGCCGGTCCCTTCCACATATATTTTAATTCATTGCCGGTACTCATTAATTGTCCAAGCATTCGATGCTGTGTATAGGCTCTATAGCGTGAGTTACTGAATGCATCGCGCAGTAAGCGAAGAAAAAGTAGAGACAGCCGACACATGTAATTGAAGATGATAAGCAGTGGATTAAAATCGGAATGAAATGTTTCTAAACTGTGTACTGTGACCGCGCGGTCTAATTCATGAATTGTCTTCGCTAGCTCGAACTCTGGGATCGTGGCTTTGAATCCCACTCAAGGCATGGATATCTGTATTGTGTGAGTGTATTCTGTGTTTGTGTTGTTCTCTGCGTAGGTAGAGGCCTTGCGACGGGCTGATCCCCCGTCCAAGGAGTCCTATCGGCTGTGTATAGGATCAAGAAACTGAAAAGGCGGCCAAGGCCCAACAAAGGGCTGTAGATCCATAATAATAATAATAATAATAATAATAATAATAATAATGAACTATGTATTTCCTTTCCGGCACCGAAAAGGCCAATGAGCGTGAAGTGAATGCATTAGTAGCCCCAAACATTAATGTGTGCTAATATAGCCCACCTGCGTAATTTATTTGCTTAGTTTTTCCCTCATTTAGGGATGAATTGTTCGTACGGAGCGAAGGAATATTATGATACTTGGAGGCAGGTTCGAATGACAGTGAAAATTAAATGGTCACGTCTGTCTGTGAGAACCCAGCCGTAATTCAGCCTATAAAGTGATGTCATGAAGTCGCTTTTTATGATGTCAGTTCTATGACGTCACGTCCAGTTTAAGACATTGGCGCATCGTGTTATTTTTACGATTTCACAAGTAAGCGGAAAAGATTAAAATGTATGTACATATTAATCAGACAACTAGTAGGATTCCGGCTTCTTATTTTGCGGCAATGGGACAGATGTTGCCGGTTAGTCATACGCGTCGCAAGAAATATTGGACGTATGTGAATACTGGAGTATTCTGAAGGATAATTTAAATCCCTGATGCTTCTAATCCAGGTTGCCTTTGCGTTATACCGGATTTCTCGTTATATTGCTGTGCCAAATCTGTATACAGAATGTTTCACGAAGGTTTACTCCCAGTTAGGGAGGGCATCCCTGAGGTAATTTGGAACAAAAAATGTTAATATACTAATGGTATCGAACTCATAATTAAAGAGATACAGTAATTTGAAAACTGGCGAAAAATCTTTTTTTTTCTTCGAATTTCAGTCAAAACAAATTAGAAATACAATACAAACACTTTTTAAATCGTTAATGTTTTAGGAAAGAAGCATTCTAAAACCAAATTTTTCTTTTCAATTTCTTAATTTTGCATTGTGCAACCTTTTTCATCGATTTTGTGTTACAAAATTACATTATTTTCAGCATCCCATTCTGTAAACATACCAATGGTTGCATATCACACCCTTCTATCAATCTGTTTCCTTTAAACTATAGTGCTTTAGAAGACGACTGGATTTACATAAGATTTTCAAAAATGTCTCCCTGCACGTCAACACAATGCGTCGCACGCGTATGAACCGCTCTGCCTATCTACCTACGCGCAACATTCAAACCGGTCTACCTTATCTGCTGACATAGCTGACTGGAACGTATGGTCGCCCACGCTGAAGCATAGCGCTGCATTCACAATGATGCGTTTCGAAAATCTATTGTTACTCCGTAACTATTGAAAATCGACCAAAAGATTATAAGGAAATTTTGCAGGAAATAACCCCAGGAATATGTACCATAAGCCGGGGTAAAACTTCGTGAATCACCCTGTATAAAAACTCGGAGAGTTAAAGAAACTTGTGCGGCACTCTCTGCGGGATGTTACAAATAATACTGATACATATAGTTAGTCACGCATTGAATTTCAGGTGTCGAGAATTGTAACAGGCGTTATCGTGGTTGTCATATATTTCGTCATTATTTATCTTGAAAAAATTAAGCCGATTGGAAGAGGAATATCAGCGCATGCGTTTAAACTGAGCTGAGTCGCTTCTCCACATCTACTTCTGACCTGCTCAATTCAGAAAAAGATCTTGGATATTTGAATAGTTTGATAAGACTCCTTGGGCTGAGGGAGAGGTTCATCACAAGTCCTGTATCTGCACAGTACAGCACAACACGAAACAACGAAGGTATCCATGTACATCCTCGACTAGAATGCCAATCCCATCTCTGAAAAGCTGTGCTCGCTCTTGACCCCAGGCCGCCGTTGTTTCTGCTTTCGTCAACGTGGTTCATTGCCACCTCTCACTCCGTTGATTCAACATCATGCTCCTTGTAACATGTAAACAGGAGTACCTTTACATTCTGTATTCTTCGTGTAATTTGAGTGTATGAAACGCGTCCATTGTGCGGACGCATCGCAATAATATGACTGCTAGAACAGTTAGAATACAATTTCTGTACCTTTGAATATGTTGAGATTATCGTCCAAAATAGTTCCTTAGGTTGGTGTCAGTTGTTTATTTGTCGTTTGTCAGTAGCTCAGACTCTTTTTGCATTTATTGGCGTTACGAGTATTAGGGGACACGCGGTAGTGTAGTTGAGGCTCTGTGCTACAAGAGGGGGCACGCGATAGTGTAGTAACTACACTGTAGTTGGTTGAGGCTCTATGCTACAAGCCGAAAGGTCGCGGGTTCAAGTCCCGATGAGGTCATTGGATTTTTTCAATTGACTTAATCCATCCAGCCGCACTATGGCCCTGGGGTCGACTCATCCTATAACAGAAATGAGTACCAGGAATATTCTTGGGGATAAAGGGCGGCCGGCGCGAATGGCTGACAACCTTGCCGCCATCTATGAGCCGATTGTCTAGAAAATGTGGGAACCTCAACATCTTACAAACCTATGGGCCTCCATTGCCTGTTACAGGGATATCTTTACTATGCTACAAGCCGGAAGGTCGCGGGATCGAATCCCGATGAGGGCATAGGAGTTTTTCAATTTACCTAATTCTTCCAGCCACACTATGGCCCTGGGGTCGACTCAGCCTCTAACAGAAATGAGTACCAGGAATGTTCTTGGGGGGTAAAGTGCGGCCGGCGCGTAAGGCTGACAGCCTTACCGCCATCTATGAACCCAGTGTCTAGAAAATGTGGGAACCTCAACATCTCACAACCCTGTGGGTTTCCACGGCCTGTTACAGGAATACCTTCATATTTTTTTTTTTCCTTTTTTATGAGTATTGAGTAACGAATTGGAGAGATTGTAGAAGGAAACGGTCTAGGTGTGATTTACTTGTAGGAACTGAGAAACCCCGCGGTCAGGATAGCGAGTGTTCGGCCGAGATTCTAACCTGGGATCACCCAAATGCACTTGCACAGTTCTTGTTGTTGTTGGAGTCTGTAGATACACGGAAGTTATATTAATTTCCTGGTGTACCGGAAGAAATAAAAAATTCAGTGAAATTTGTGGGCGAGAAAAGCGATGATCCGGAACATTGGTATAACGCTGTAGAGACAATCAAGAATGCTAAAGAATTGGCCGTGCGGGTTCCCTTGACGTCACCATTCCCTGCTTTGCATTGTCATCACGCCTCTACCTATTCTTGTTTGGTGCGATGCCAGTAAGTACAAGTAATACAATGTATGGAAACTTGTTCAGACTGCCTGCTCATAAAACTTCCGTGTTGAGTCTGATATATGTAAGGCTTGCCAAGTGAACAACGTTTAACTACTTAAACAACATTCCGCTGACCATGAAAACGAAACTGATCCCAATAAATTAACGGGACTAGAAAAATATTTCATTCTGTTTATCTTTTCCTCGTTTCAATAGCAGCGTACCGTTAAGTCATAGTTACACGATGTGGACATGCTGCCGCGTCGCACAAGAGGTGATGTAGATGACGTTCAAGTAACTAATTGCGGCGCGAATGATAAAGTACTTATTTGTAAAGAAATGTGAAAGTGATATGTAGGATAGTTCGGTCTTAGGGCAGTCAAATCAGGAATGAGGTAGCCATTGTACGTAAGGCGCATGAGGAAATTGATAAATATATACGCAGTTTTAATCAGAAGACCTAATAGGAAGGCGTCACTTGGAAGACCTAAAACATATTGCAAGTCAAGGTAAAAAAGGTAAAGTTGTCCATGTGTTCAAACAATTAAACACTACGCGACGAAGGCGTATGGGGGAGTGGATGTATAGATCCACATTTTCTAGACCTCGGCACTAGCTGGAGGTGAGTGGTCAGCTTCACGTTCCGGCCGCTTTACCCCCGTGGAAAGAGCCCACGGTACCCATTGGCTAGGAGATTGGGTGGACCCCAGAGTCGGTCTGGACGATTTGGAGAAGAGAATATTTTTACCCTACCGGGACTCGAACTCCGACCCATCAGTCGTTCAACCCCGTAGCTAGTCGCTATACCGACTACGCTACCCCGGCTCCAATATATTTCAGGGAAGTTCTAAAATATTTTTTTAAAATCTGGGATCCAGTGGCGGGTTGTGTGGACTCTGTAACACAGCTTTTGGTTTCACAAACGGCGAGGAATTTGTTGACGTCTTGGGTCGCTTCGCCTTTCCGTATTGTCCGCCTGATCGAACCTGACTTTACCGTCTCACAGAAGTTATGTTGCTTTGCTTTTCGTGTAACATGGAGTCAGTTGACATCGACGTGCGCTTGGACGTAATCCCTTCTACAGTAGTGGGGCAGATTACCTTTACAGTGCTTTTTATTAATGTCGTGCATAAATATTGACCTTTAGAGTAAAGCGCACTATACATATTTACTGACATTTGGCACGAGCAGTCACTGGCTACGTGTGTAGATCCGATAATCAGATGATTTGCCCAGCGAAATTGTTTATTCAGGAATAGCCTATTCTTAATGTCATCTTCGTATCAAAGGAAAGGCTATTAGTTTTTGCCATAAATTCTTGTTTCAGAATAAGGAAAGTATTCATAAAACCTGATACATAATCTTATCGGTTAAATAAGATATTCGTCCAGGTTTCCCACTTTATCCGTCTCTGGTGTGGTTCTTACACGTTGCAAGGTTCATAATTGCAGAAGCGATCAACATCGACCGGTGTTTCGTGGCTTGATAACAATCGTGACGCAAGCTGCATCATCATAATCATGAGCTAAGCTGTTTGAATGCTGCTGTTCCATTTCGGCTAACCGTTTCATTATTAAAATGCTCGCTGTGAGGCGCCACAGCGCTATATTGCTCAACGAGAATACACCGTTATTTTTAAGAAAATCCCTTGACTTAGAACCGGCATTTTCAGTGTTTCAGTCACTTGCACTGGACGGATCTTTGTAATATAAATCTGAATATAAGAGGTGCATTTCTGTAGGCAGGCCTATCCTGTAGGTGTAGGGTCTAACAGAGGGAGGAGTTAAATTGTAAATGGACCTTGCTGATTTTGTCTGATTTTTGTTGTACGTATTTTGGCAGACAAGGATCAGATGAGTATGACAGTCACGTGAAGGAAATGATAAATTAACATTAAAAAAATGGTCAGGAAACCTTAAAGGAAGAGACCACTTGGCGAGACCTAATAACAGACGGGAAAATAATATTACAGTTGTTAAAAGCTAAAGTTGTCCCCGTGCTTAACTAATTAAGCACTACGCCATGAAGACGTGGGTGAGTGAATGTATAGAACCACGTTTTCTTTACCTCTGCGCTAGTTGGAGGTGAGTGGTCAGTTTCACGCCACGGCCGCTGTAACCCTGGGGAAAGAGCCCGCGATACCCGTTGGATAGGAGACTGGGTGGGTCCTAGATGCAGTGTGGACGACACAAAGAATTGAAAATTCTTGCCCCATCGGGACTCGAACCCGAACCCCTTGGTCGTCCAGCCAATAGCCAGTCGCTTACCGACTGAGGTACCCTGGCTCCTAATACGAGTATTACAGTTGTTACATTTATGAATATCATAATTATTACGTACTCATATCAAATGTAATCAGTTATACGTAATTTTCCCGTGGCTCCACAAAACACTGGGATCGTTCGTAGTGTGCGTTGTTAAGTGCTGTTTTTATCGTGTTAATGCCAAACATATTTATGAATCGATCAGCCAGTGTTCTTTGTTTTTTGTTTTGAATAACACTGCGATCGGTAGGCCTATTAGTTCTTTTGTGTGTGTCCTACTCTGAAACTTCGATCATCAGACTTTTCCGTCTGAAGTTTATCGAAAGTAGATACCAGCTGCATTCATTTGGCTTATGATGCGGACTAGGTGGCGGGCTCTTGTGAACACGGTGATGAATCTACGGATTCCGTAAGAACCTGCGATATTTCGTCACCGTCTGAGCGACTGTTAGCTTCTCAAGAAAAACTCTGCTCCATGGGAATCACTGTGTGCGTGTACTTTCAGTTACAGTGAAGCTATGGTGTATGTATGCTTGTACAAGTTTGTACTGTTCATGGTCTGTGTTTAATGTGTAGCGGGTGGAGCGGCTACGTCAGAGTTTCAGAAAGTAGCAAAAGGATACTTTTGAGTAGAAATCATGAAACCTACTTTCTTACTGCGTAGATTTCCAGTCTGTAGACCTCTCTTACTATTGCCTTTTTATTTTAATGTATTTTTGTGAAGAACTGGTCAAGTGAGATTCTGCCTTCTTTAAATTTATTTCAAGGTTTGATTGATAATTTAAGCGTTATACTTGGCTTCATTTGCTTAGTACAGGTATATTTAACGAAAGCCCTGACTGATACATGGAAGTGTCTTTCCACCCGATATAGTATTTTTTTTTTTTGCATTATTGTTTGTAAAACTAACACACCGCGGAATACTACCCGAAGGTTCAGCGCCTCTAATTCAAATCCCACCATTGAGTACGGTCCTCATTCAGTACAGTGTCCCCCACCCCAGCCCTCTCGCTTTTTCCATTTTCTTCGAAAGTATAAAAGTTCGGGAACTTTTTGAAGATCTCTCGTATTTTATAAAACACCTTATCTTCAAGCACATACTTGTATATACGGAAATTTCGTATTCGTTATACTTGTCTAGAAAACCGCGATTAACGGTCGTGGGGATCCGTTGCGCTGACAACATGACATCCTCTATCCGCAGAAGTTGGCACTAACTTCACCGACAAGCGGCAGTTCCTCGGTCGATGTAGTTCTCTTGCGGACTACAGGCCACGGAGTTTTTATGATATTCGTATAATTTTTAGTGTATATATTGACTACCCATCCAGAATAAAATAATTCCTCCCTGCGAAATATGAAGTAAAGTAAGGAAACATGTCAAGACATTCGCATCTTAATCAAGTCGATAGTAGCACAGCACCGTTGCTAGGCAACAGAAAAATTGTTATGGGAGTAATTTAATTGCCCGTGGTCTCGGTGATATGTTTGGGAGGTAGGAGTGAGTGGCCGCTTGGATCATTAATCCATATAACCGGTGAAGTTGCTGTGAAATGCCGTCATAAAAAGTGTTTACTCTAGAAACAAACCCGTTTTCTGAGGTCGTTACTCCATTTAACCGTTGAAATCAAGTCTTTAACCGAGTAATGGAACGCAGAAACCTGTAAGAAGCCGATCTAGGGACTGGTTTCCTCATCAGTTGAATGGTAAAGTCGTTTTGGATTCATTTTCGAAAATGTCCAGTAGAACACACCAGACTCCGAGAATTTCATCGTACAGTCTCTGAAATGTGGGCTTTCTACGCGACGGAATAACTCGGATAGAAAGTGTTTCAGGGCAAGGTCTTGAGAACTGCGTTCGGTGAGATGAGGGAAGAGCAAGAAGATGGATAGTGTTATGAGGAAAATAAAATGTTGTGGAGCCTACTCTTCTTGATATATTAATGTGGTCATCGGACCGGAAATGACAAGTGGAGGAGAGATGTTGCACGCATGGGAGGCACGATAAACACAATCAGAATATTAATCGGAAAGCTGAAAATGTCACTTGAAGATCTAGGAGTAGAGGGGGATATAACATCGAAGTGGATTTCAATAAAGCTCGGTTAAGGGTGTGGAATGGATTCATGTGACTGTGGATCAGGATAGGGTCCAGTGTTTCTTTTTTATTTGCAGACATAAGTTGGTCAATTTTTAGCGTACTTATTTTGAAAAAATGAAAGTAATATTATGTGATCTACATGCTGTCTGTCTTTGCATCCCCCCCCCCCTTCATCAACTTCTGAATGCCAGAACCATTCTTTATGAAACTTGGTATATATATCTCATGGTATCTGAGTCCATCTCAGCAGCGTATTTATAAATACGTCCCGTCAGTGTGTGTGTGTATGTGTATCCTCTTATCGTTAACACGTAGGGGTTCGGTAAAAATCCCCTTATCGTTGCTAGGCAACGACTCGCTTAAAACGTTACCGCTGCACCGAATACACACTCAATAGAAAAATTGTTGGACGCGTTGTTTTCTGTACGGCCCATGTCGTATCAAAGGAAATTAATCGATTAATTCTTCCCAGAACTTCTTGTATTATTTTCAGGTTTATTCTCTCCCCCCCCCCCCCCCNCATTTCTTTGGTTTGCTTTGGGGGGTGGGCAGAAATTTGTTTTTCGATCTTTTTGGAAGTGAATGTGAGTCAGAGTCTCTATTTAATTGTGAATATGATATGGTGGGGCCGAATTAATATTTTTGGCAACATAGGCGGGCTGTGTGAACATTAGTGAACCTTGGGGTTCAGTAAAATGATGGAAATCTCTTGACCGGATGAATGACTATCAGCTTCTCAAGAATGACTCCGCTGAATGGTTGGCAATAATTTCTCCTACAGTTTTCTAAAGAATTTTCCTGGACCGAATCCAAGACACTTAACTTACATTATACCAAAGTGTGTCTGGCAATGCGTGAATGCTGCGACAAGGAAAAAATTATGAGCCTGACCATGAAAGTCTGACACTGAAGTGGGACGCTTTTTAATGTTCATGTAAGATTAACTTTTGGCTCGTTCGCAACGAGAAGTTAAGAATATGCGCACATTACCTCCGCCATATATGTGTCCGTCTGCCCTTCTGTCCATGGGTATGCGTATGTAATAGCTGAAGGACTGCTGATCCTATTTTTCATGAAATTTGCTGTTGTCGGGTTTTGCTAAAATACGTCGATTCGTTTCAGTTTTGGTTAAAATCGGACAACATCAATTTTCACGTGAAAACTTACATTAGTTTCTGCAGGCATCTTGAGCCTAGCTCAGTAAATATTAATAAATATTTATGGGAGCGAAAATGTTGTCCAGCAGACTGTTTCCTCGAGTGTTTTGGGGTTTTCTTGATAATTAAAAGTGAGAGCGTGCCTGAATTGTTGAACTATACATGCGTACATATTATAACTTATTAAGGCTAGTTTCGTCTTAGCACAGATTCCTGATGGAGAAAATTGACAAGACAGTAGCAGTGGCCCTACTTTCTAAGTTCTTTCTATTTGGACACAAGGATCGTACGTTCGAATGTCGTTTGCGACGTAGATGCGTGCCCACATGCTTCTGTGTTTTGTTTTGCTGTGTTGATAGAAGTCTTGCTGTAGACCGTTATCACTTTGAAGAAGCTCCACAATATGTCTAAAGGATCTGTTGTTTCAAAATGAATTTTGAATTCAAATGGGTCAGATGGCGTAATCAATAAATTCGTAATATTTTCCATGTTTCAGTAAGAAGGTAGTTTTGTCAATGGATCAAGGAACGTGCTGAGTAAGAAAAGCAGAGAGACAAATTAAGTGATACACTTCATCGGGTGTTAATGGTCTGTGTTACTGATTAATGTTTCATTACTGTTGAAATTTCAGTTACATAGCTTAATACAGGTCCAAAATAATATTGTCACGTGTAGGGTGGTATCCATGACGAAATTAATGTGTTCTAGTTTGGATGATTGGATTTATTAGCACTTCGGTTACAGACTGTCTTAATTACAATTAATAAAACGCTAGCGCTGATGTACACACTTTATAGTTCACCGTTGCATGCGCAGTAGGAGTCTCAGTTTCTGCTAGTCGTCTCCTGGCAACGTATCTCAACACAGAAACTGTAATAGTCTCTCTCTGAAGTACACACTCCAAATATTACACATGAAGTCCTCCCTTCACAGCCGCACTCTTGCAACTAACTTCGAACTACACTGCACTCTGCATTAATGTAAGTTACAACAGGCTTCACACGGACAACACAGAAAACTTGTCACGCGATTCCTAGCCAGCGAGTTCTTGACGCGCTGACGTAACCAGCAGCGAGCTATAACATTCGTCCACTGAGACACCTCTTCCATTATTGCACGTTGGAACGTGTTTACCGAGCCGTTACCTAGAAATGTGTGTATGTGTTCGTGGGCGCGCGCCCGAGGATTAATTGATTTGTTTGATAATTATGTTCCAAAAGAAACGTTCTAAGGGCGAAATCCCTTAAATAAGACACAGTTTTCCCTTCTCCAAAACCACACAATAGTCCAGTCACACTTCTCCTCGCGTCTCTCGATTGGTCAGCAAGTAATTCGCATTAGAATGAAATAATGTTTTTCAAACTCGCACACAATGAGTACTGTATAAACTTCATTTCAGCTAACGTGATGGTTTTGTGATAGTAGCTCAGGACTGCATTCGCTTAGTATGGGGTGGAGTCCAACTGGGTCCACTCGGCACGGCGGCCACTGTTTGGCCTATTGTACCTTGCCCCGGGTGATTATGATGATGGAGAATTTGGTGGAATGAAGATTGGCAGGGGAAACCGAAGTACTCGGAGAAAACCTGCCCCAGCGCCACTTTGTCCACAAGAAATCCCACTTGACCAGACCCGGGATCGAACCCGGGCCGCCGCGGTGGGAAGCCAGCGACTAACCATTTGAGCTATGGCGCGGCCTTAGCTCAGGACTGTATATTTCTGTTTTATTTTGATTGATCTTTCTGAATCTCGTTTTAAATAAATATTGAACATACTCGAGACGGGCCTATTGTATTTCAGAGAATCGAAAAATTAAGACGTTTTTGATGTCGTCACATTAGCTTCGGGCGTGTTGGTAACCTGTAATCATACAAATTGTTGGGTTGGGCTGCAATGATTCCGTTCGCGTCATCACACCGAACCGTTTCTCGCGTTCACTGTGTCGTTTCCTACATTCCTAAACTTCATCTCTGTGAGAGTTGCGTAGACTGAGACTCGTACACTGACAGTTTGGAATGTGGCCTGTTATCATGTGGAGGACTTCAGTAGTAGTCAACGGTTCTTATATCGAAGATAGGCCTGTAGTAGTGTCTTTGTTAATAATGAAATGTGTAGTTGAATTGCATAGGTACATACTCTGAGCGCGCCTATAGGATCCTGAAAGGATGAAGTTCAGTCTTCAGCACTCTTAAAAATAGCCAGGTTCCTGTTGCCGCTTCAATTACAAAAGTTATGAACCATTCATAGAATTGATAGTCACATGATACAGAAATAATTTAATATTCTGTGGAGTTTTTTTTCGGAACTTTTCAAGCCTAGATTTCAGATGGTAATAACATTTCGATGTGGTAAGTAATAATTTACAGACACAATGGTAGCAAAATCCGAAGGTCCTACACCGCTCATACCAAAATTCCATCTACCTTCTATCTTTTCGGTGTTCAAGTAGACTTTTTGTAAGAGGTTTCCCCATGAATCCCTTATCTCCATCCTAGCTACAAGCCAGTCCTTCGTTGCCCCCAGATTGTGCTTTCTAGTTATGTAAACATTGGCAGTTTTGCTCCTGTCTCAAATTAAGAGCCCACATTTTATATCTGTACAAAACAGTTGGAAAAATATTATTTTCTCTGTCCTGATCTTCACTTTCAGAAAGTAGATGCGATGATGGCAATTTTAAAGTGAACAATAACAATAAACATATCCAAATTTTTAATTTATATTTTAAAAAATTCCGTGGCCTATAGTCCGCAAGCGAACTATACCGACCGAGCGACCACCGCTTGTCGGCGAAGTTAGTGCCAACTTTGGCCGCGCCATAGCTGAAGCTGTTAGTCTCTGGCTTCCCGCCGCGGCGGCCCGGGTTCGATCTCGGATCTGGTCAAGTGGGACTTGTGGTGGACAAAGTGGCGCTAGGGCGGATTTCCTCCCGAGTACGTCGGTTTCCCCTGCCAGTCTTCATTCCACCAAATTCTCCATCATCATAATCACCCGGGGCAGGCTACAATAGGCCGCCATGCCGAGTGGACCCAGTTGGACTCCACCCCTCACTAACCGAGTTAGTGCCAACTGTAGCGGACAGAATGTGTCGCGGTCAGCACAGCTGTTTATCTCCGTTTTCTAGACCGGAGCCGCTATTATAGCTCCTCAGTTATCCTCACGAGACTGAGTGAACCCCGTTCCAGGCCCACTACTTCTCATAAAAACAGGTAGCACCGGGAATCGAACCCGGGACCTCTGGATCTGTAACCACTAGACCACAGAGGTGATCAGTTTTAATTTATATATTATTTATAATTATATTATCATTATTTATAAATTTCATTAATCTCATTTTCCATTTCTGTTTTATTTTAGACCGATTTTTAGGGATTTTTAGCATAATTTCTCCAGTATTCTTTATGGCATTTATATTTTCACAATAAATTGCCAGTATGCCGGTTATTTCGAGCTGAAAGAAGACCCAAGAGGTTTCTATTCTAAAGTAAGTTATATTTTTACCCTTTTATGGTCCCTTACCGGTCACGGTAGCCGAGCGGTCTAAGGCATATACTGTCTTCGCTCGCTTGAAAGCCTGGATCGTTGGTTCGAATCCCATTCAGGGCATGGATGTTTTATGTGTGTGTGGCGTGCGTGCGGGGTTTTTTGTTTGTGGGCTGGTAGAAGCCTTACGACGAGCTGATCACCCGCAAGTGAAACGGAGAAGTTTCTAGGAGGTAGGCCGAGGCCCAAATTGTGGCTGTAGCGCCAAAGGAGAAAATTATTCCCTTGCCCCATGCCTGCGTAATTACTCAAGTTGAATAATCTCATAACTATATAACGGATATATTAGATGATTATCAACCGTAGTCTGGTAAGTTCATTATAGGAAATTATGAACCATTCATCGTAATTAAGTCGATCACAAAAACAACAGGAGCATGACTGGTATATGCAGCGTGAAAGATGCAAGAGAATGATTATGAAAAGTAATGAGGTTTGCAGAGAGATCGGCTTCGTGATAGAATTGCTACAGTTTTGTATATAAATTAAATCAGAAGTTCTGGGAAGAACTTTACGTTATCATTCATATGCACTTCTTTAGAAACGCGTTGTTTTTTTTTTTCACTCTCTGTCTCTCTCTCTCTTGGATGCAATGTCATGCGTGTACTGCATATTTTTTTGCAAAGTACTTTTTTATTTAATCTCAGTCCCGTTCCATACAAGCATTGACAGAATTATAGGGCTACAGGAAAATGTTTACTTTCAAACGATACAGGATGATATCGTAAACATCTGCGAGTAAAAAAAAAAGTAAAAAGTAAAGCTATCCCTGTACCAGGCCTTGAAGGCCCATAGGGTTGTGAGACGTTGACAATCGGCTCAAAAATGGCGGTAAGGTTGTCAGCCTTACGCGCCGGCCGCGCTTTATTCCCAGGAAAATTATTTAATTAATTCCTGGTACTCATTTCTGTTAGAGGCTGAGTAAACCCCAGGGCCTAATGCGGCTGGAAGGATTAGGTCAACTGAAAAAAATGCAGTGACCTCATCGGGACTTGAACCCGCGACCTTCCGGCTTGTAGCATAGCCCCTCAACCAACTTCGCTACCGCATGTAATCACTACCTAATTTTTGACATTAGGACATAACTTACGACACATTATTACGGGCCAATAAGTTTGCCAGCGGCCTTAGGACAAAGCGTAGTGCCATCATGTGGCCTTACGTTGCGGCAACAATAGGCGTAATTATGGCCTTCCTTTTGTTATAGTTTCCTACTCTTGAGTGGATTCATTCTAGTTGTACTTCATGAACTTGTATGGATTACATTCGATATGATTGGTGTATTGCATGATGTGTGTGTGTGTTACGTACATGCATGCGTGCTCGGGAAGCGATGGCTTGCAGATCGAACCTTGGCACGTTTTATTTCATTTGTTCGAGCTTGAAAGAAGTCGTAGTATAGATCTGAGGATCTTACAGCGGTAATTATGAAGAATCCTATCATCTGGAATATAGCGGCATGTAGAAACATCGGTTGTCTTTCAACGGGCCGCACGGCGTTGTATGTCAGAAGATATAACTCCTCAGGCCTTAGTGTGTTTGGATTCCGAGCATAAGGTTCAGTTACAAATGGGTATAGAGATCTGCTTTGGTTTTACATCAGTATTTCCACCGTAATACGTACAGTGTCTAGTAACGTTTGAACCTGAAACTTTCAAACTGAAGCGAAACGAATATGGGCGGTTTTGTCCAGGCACGTGTTTTATCGAACAGAATCCATAGAATTGACTGAAGCTGAATATAGAAAAGTGGAAGGAGGTAATCATATTTTCCAAATGAGTATGACCGCCTCTGTGGTCTACTGGCCAGAATTCCTGGCTACAGATCCAAAGGTCCGGCTTAGATTCCCAGCGCTACCAGATTTTCTAAGTAGTGGGTCTGAAACGGGGTCCACTCAGCCTCGCGAAGTTAATTAAGGAGCTATTTCAAAGAAATAGTGGGTCCGGTCTAGAACGCCGAGATTAACGGTCGTGGGGGTTCGTTGCGCCGACCACGCGACACCCTCTATCTGCTAAAGTTGGCACTAACTTCACCGACAGGCGGCAGTCGCTCGGTCGGTATAGTTCGCTTGTGGACTACAGGCCACGGAGTTTTGTTTGTTTTTGTTTGATTATTGTGTATCCCTAATTGGACTTGATCTATATATTGTGTACCCATTCTTCCCTTACGTTAGGCTCAGTTGCATTCCTGAGAAACTGAAGGGATACATGTGTGTAAATATGGGCAGGGTAATATTAAAACGTATTATAGAGGAATGTAATGTGAGAATGTTGAGTGAATTCCTCTGGTTCCTTGGTGGGTTTTTGTGAAACTAATAAACCTTCGAGTCCCCTAAAATTCATATACCTTTGGCGAGCTTATTATTCATTGGCCTGTCAGGAAGTTTGCTTCGTGAAACTAGACGATGGTGGGTAATATCAGGGAAAATTCATACTAGCATAAGAACAGCGCGGCTTTTTCAGGAAACCGCGGAAGTGGTAGGGAAATCAGACGTGCAGAGAGAGGGAGAATGCTGAGAAGTGTACGTGAACAGAAGCTGCAAAAAGCAGATTAATCGTATAAAACTCATAAAACTGTAACTAATGAGGCAGAGTAGACGCACTGTTTTCGTATTGCACAGACTGTATGACCAGGTGGTCGGGAATGTCGATGTTGGTCTTGCCAACACCCTGCAGACTCTGACGCCCTGATCAGAAGCGGAGTACGTGTGTTTAATTCTTCAAGGCCGTGTCTAATTCGTAATAAATTGGATAAATCTCCTAACAGCGTTATATATACTTAAACCCTCTGGAACTTTTCAATCTATGCTAGCCACACGACTGTGAATTCCCATTACGCGCAGTGCCATAGCAGTGTAAGGATATAGACAGTAGGGCAGTAGCGAAACTAACTCAGTGGGGCAGAGTCCTCCTGCAGAAGCTAATATCCGCAATTCCACACCTAGTCAAAATTCCTGCATTTTATTGAACCCGAAGGTTAATTATCTTGCTTAAAGAACTCACCACATATCCCTGAGCCAGGTGACTCCTACCTGCAGTCTCCTATTTCATTAAATAAATTTTAATATTATCCTCACATCTATGCCGAGGTATTTCACTTTGTCTCCTTCCGTCAGGCATTCCTGCTAAAATTGTGTATGCATTTGTGTTCTCTCCCATGCCTGTTTTATTGGTTAACCATCTCATCCTTAATTTTATCATCTTAATATCTGGCACCGGTCACGGTAGCCGAGCGATCTAAAGCATGTACTGGCTTCGCTCGCTCGAAAGCCGGGATCGTTGGTTCGAATCCCACACAAGGCATAGATGTTTGGTATGTATGAGTTTATTCTGTGTTTGTGTTGCCCTGTGTTAAGGCAGAGGCCTTACGACGAACTGATCACCCGCCCAAGGAGTCCTGCCATCTGTAAAAATGATCAAGGAAACTGAGAAATCAGACCTATGCTCCGAAGCGAGAGCTAGAGGGAAAAGAAATCCTGCGAAGGATAACAATTATGAAATTCTTCACATTTCCTCGAGCTTCCTTTCCTTCCTATTGTCCGTCTTTTGTTGAAAGCGAAGGTTCATTCTTCTGGTCGCAAGTAAGTTCTCCTGAAGCATTTGGTGTTGTAAACACGTTACTGGCCGGTCACGGTAGCCGAGCGGTCTAAGGCATTTACTGTCTTCGCTCGCTTGGAAGCCGGAATCGTTGGTTCGAATCCAACTCAGGGCATGGATGTTTAGTTTGTGTGTGTGCGTTTTTCTGTGTTTGTGTACAGGTAGAGGCCTTGCGAAGAGCTGATCACCCGCCCAAGGAGTCCCTACCGAATGTGTAAGATCTAGAAAAACCGACGTGAACGCAGAAGCTCATGGAGGTAGGCCTAGGCCCACTGGGGCTGTAATGCCAAGGAAAAAAGAAAACACGGTAACGAACCTTCGAGTTCCGTGATAGGCGGGATATACTTTTTCTCCATGAGCGACTGACGCCATAAGGCGGACCCTGTTTCACGCAGTTAAAAGATCTATTGTGATGAGTGACATTATCTAGATCGATGGTTTGTATCTTGACAGTCCAGTAATGTGTCATATGTTGACATTAAGGTTTATCAGCGCAGGAATATATGCACGTGGATACGCCTCCGCTTCTCATATGATTGAATTTCGAAATAGCGTGTGCATGCCTACGTATTGGGGGAGTGGGGGTCAGGTTGAGAATCAAAGATGATTTGCATGGAACCAGAAGTTTATTTTTATTTTGTGCATTGTATAAGTCAGACACGCATATCTTGGTACGATACACGTAACCTTTAGAAGCTGTACCAGTATCGCAACTAAAGCGTATTTTTTTTAGGTTTACGTCCCATGAGATATCTCATGAGGCCAGGAATAATACCCAAGCTCTTTCCCTGAGCAGAGACCCCAAGAACCGAATCACTTGAACGCACCAGTCAAGTGTAACGAAATTACAATTTTAACCTATTTTTTTAAACTTAAACTTCCTCCCTGCGTTCACTGAACTTTGCGGTCTAGTGGTCATTATTTCTTCTTCGTATTTGGAAGGTTCATGGTTCGAATCTTTGCCGCTGTTGACGGCTATTCTGACAGAGGTTTTAGTCCCTCCAGGCAGTTCCTGAATAGTACCTTAAAATAGACCAGGGGGCACGCGATAGCGTAGTTGGTAGAAGCACTATGCTACAAGCCGGAAGGTTGCGGGTTTAAGTCCCGATGAGGTCATTGGATTTTTTTTTCAATTGACCCAATCCTTCCAGCCGCGCTGTGGCCCTGGGGTCGACTCAGTCTCTAACAGAAATGAGTACCAGGAATATTCTTGGGGGTAAAGGGCGGCCGGCGCGGAAGGCTGACAGCCTTGCCGCCATCTATGAGCCGATTGTCTAGAAAATGTGGGAACCTCAACATCTCACAAGCCTATGAGTCTCCACGGCCTGTTACAGGGTTACCTTTACTTACTTACCTTCAGATAGACCGCGACGGACTCCTCCAGTCACTCACCGTTCTACAACTCGACACTACATCGCCCGTGTAGTTGAAAAGGCTTATTTTAATATCCCTTGAATGAAAATCTCTTATCCTACACATGGCCGCGCCATAGCTCAAGCGGTTAGTCGCTGGCTTCCCACCGCGGCTGCCCGGGTTCGATCCCGGGGTCTGGTCAAGTGGGATTTGTGGTCGACAAAGTGGCGCTGAGACAGGTTTCCTCCGAGTACTTCGGTTTCCCCTGCCAATCTTCATTCCACCAATTGCTCCACAATCACCCTCACCTATCATCTGGGGCTGGTAGAATAGGCCAGAAGTGGCCGCAGTACAAGGGACTTAGTCCCACCTCACTAGCAATAAAAAATCCTGCACATGATTGGCGAGCTGTAATTCATGTAACTGAATTCGTCATCGTGAGGTTCTCTGTATCATTATTGACTGATTGTAACTTGGCGGTTCAGAAGATGAGGCTAGTATGCAGCTTCACTCCATTATGTGTCCTCACGACATGATGCATTGTGCATGAACAGCGTTGTTACAACTGGTACAGTGACGATACTGATGAGCAAGGAACCTATGTATTCGTTTCTGCTTCGAATTTTGAGTCGTCCATTAAACTTGGCCTGTATAGATTGGGATGTGACAGTCTTCCACTAGCCGACCATTAATCTCCATTTTGTGCCGAATTAATACATGAAACTTTACCTCCACTCCCACTATTCGTCTTCATGCCGTGGTGCCTAGCGAAAAAGGACAGCCATACTCACTTTGTGCTTATGTTGATTATGAGCAGTTGCAGCTGTTCGGTTGGTGAAAATGAGGTTCTGCAGCTTTCATGGATTGAGCCCTCTGGCTGGTTTCAAGTCAGACTTGCGTTTAAACAGTGAACATGACATTTCTTACTGTGCTACTCCGCCCAAGAGGAGTCGGCCAGTACCATAGGATGGTTCTGCAGAAAACAACACGCGGATGTATACGCGTAGACTAGTCGTATTCGGCGAGGGAAACCGAAATAAAGCTAATGTTCCGAAATTTGTTTAGTGTCTTGGGATGGGGTGAGACTGAGTCCACTTGGTACGTCGACCACTATTTGGCCTGTTGTACCAGACCCGGATGATAGGTGATGATGAATGTGGAGCAGTTGGTGGAATAAGAATTGGCAGGGGAAACCGAAGTACTCGGAGAAAACGTGCCCCAAAGCCACTTCGTTCATCATAAATCCAGCATGACCTGCTGGGACCGAACCCGGGCTGCCTGCTGTGGAATCCGGCGACTAACCACCTGATCTATGACACGACCACGTTTCGAACTTGATTCGATAGAGGTCTTTGCCAGTTACTCTTGAATCTTGATATACATAATATATTTTTTCTTTCCAGTTTCCTGTCTGCTCTATTTTTCCACTTCCTGCTTTGTTATAGGCTACCATACACCGTTTTATAGTGCGCCAAGCAAACACTGCATCTTGGCACCCGTAACTGTGTGGTGCATCGACGGTGAATAGTAGCACATCCTTTCGTTTGAATTTAACGATAAATAAGAATAATTAAGTGCTTCCTACGTGACCATGCGTCATTTGAGGAGTTAAAGTTGCCAACAATGAAGTGCAATGGAATATTGAAGCTGCTTCATAATTTAAATAAAATCAAAAATAATTGGTAAAGACGAAAACAGGTAGGTGATTTCTTTGTGGTCAGTCCTAAACATTAATAGAATTCTTGAAATCAAAATCAGTGCTATAATTTTACTGCACTTATACACTTCATTTTAACTCTTCAAAGCATATGGGGTAGAATGTGTACAACCTGTTTTAGTGTCTGTTTCTTTCCAACAGAAAGTGGAACTTTTATAATAAACGGTTGTTCTTTTCCTATACCCGCTTGGTCTTTATGTAGAGACGCAGTGCGTTTTCTTTGAGGTAGGAACTGAATTTTAAAATTCTGTCTAGGTTAAATTCATGTTGATGTTAACACCCTGGTCACCTTCCCTCAACGCATAACCATGACAGTTCGCTTCCCATCGCTTTACCTTCTTCACTTCATGACAATTTACCTTCCCTCGAACCTATCTTTAACAAACTCAGTAGCCAGCACAGGCTGTTGACTTCCCAGAGCCGGAAATTTTCTTCCCCCCCCCCCCAACCCATAAAATGTGTCTCTCACTCCTCCCCCACCATTTTTTCCTTTCTAATTTCCTGCTTCAAATGACTAAAAGGACTATCTAAGGATGGGACGTTCGCTAGCCGTAAATGCAAGCACACCAGTGTACATTGTCTCTGAACGCAGTCGAGCTGACAGCTGAGGGCAGTTCTTCTGTAGAGTATGGAAATGTTCCGGTCATGGTTTAGATGATGTAATAACCTTTTAATGTAACTATGAAATAGCAGTCGTTTTATGATGAGTAGCCGACCAAAATAAAGGCGTGTTTTAGGCATATTGCGCTGTCTCCAATAATTCGTATTGTCTGATGTTCCCAGAAGTACCTAGGCAAGTTGCTGGAGTCGTCTTAGTCATTCTTTCCCTCGCTCGAGTAGCTTAAAATTTTCACATTCTTGATTAAATCAAGATATGAGGCCATGCCATAGCTCAGGCGGTTAGTCGCCGGCTTCCCGCCTCGGTAGCCCGGATTCGAGCCCAGGTCAGGTCATGTGATATTTGTGGTGGGCGAAGTGGCGCTGGAGCAGATTTTCTCCGAGTACTTCGGTTTACCCTGCCAATTCTCATTCCACAGACTGCTCCACCCTCATCATCGTCTATCATCTGGGGCTGGTACAGTAGGCCAAATAGTGGCCGATGTACCAAGTGGATTCAGTCTCACCGTACTCCAAGAAAAAATCAAGATGCGTATTTGATCAGAATTTTCGGCCACCAGCCATTTACAGGAGCGTCGTGTTAGTACTGTGAAAGCCGTGGCACTGCGTCGGTATGTCAATAGACAAAGCTACTGGTTAGATCTAACAAAGGGCCGCGCCATAGCTCAAGTGGTTAGTCGCTAGCTTCCCACCGCGGCGTCCCGGGTTCGATCCCGGGTCTGGTCAAGTGAGATTTGTGGTGGACAAAGTGGCGCTGGGGCAGTTTTTCTCTGAGTACTTCGGTTTCCCCTGCCAATCTTCATTCCACCAATTGCTCCACAATCACCTCCACCTATCATCTGGGGCTGGTACCATAGGCCAGAAGTGGCCGCAGTACAACAGACTTAGTCCCACCCCACTAGCAATAAAAAAATAGATCTAACGTGCCCAGAATTTTCGTTACAAAAGATATACGATAGATATTGTTTTATATGAAGCTCGAGGTTGTTTTGTTCCTTGATACGCAGTTCTATATCACGAAATAATAGAGCAGCTTACAAATTGTTTCTTCCGTTTGCTTATCTGTCCCGAATTGTGTTTCATTTCAACTGTTAGAAAAAGAGTTCTAACGGAAATGGTATGTGACCATAATTTGTCGTTTGCTGGTCGCATAACGCAACGGACTGGCGCAGGAAGGAACTGTGGCTTCCCGGAAGCTGGCAGCTCCATGATCAGGGACAGTCCCGCTCAAGAGTGCATAGGCCTGATATGCACTACCGTAACAGTTATGGGTTTCTTGTACTCCAGCGCTCAAACTTAGTCTTATTGCCACCATGCCACGCATTGCTGGTAACCGCAAAATAATGTGGGTAGCAATAGTTAGAGTTTACATCTATCTGATGTCTGTTTGCTTTCCCACAGTTGCTAAAGTAGCCCACTTCTTCATCCTTAACGAAGATATATGTTTCATAATCACAGCCTTTACTGTCATCGTGGGCCTTTAAGCAGAACACTTTGTGGCTTGTAATACCAAATATTACAGGGATAGTAGAATGACATAGTGGTGACATTAGCTATGCTTGCAGTACACTGGTTACGATCGGACTGGACTAAATTTGTTTCCAAAAGTTTCTAGTAAGGATAATTTTGCAGAAGAAATTCTACAGTGTTCTTTCTACCTACTTCAGGACCGCGCCATCGCCCAAGCGGTTAGTCGCTGGCTTCCCATCACGGCGGCCCGGGTTCGATCCCGGGTCTGGTCAAGTGGGATTTGTGGTGGACAAAGTGGCGCTGGGGCAGGTTCTCTCCGAGTACTTCGGTTTCCCTTGCCAATCTTCATTCCACCAGTTGTTCCACAATCACCCTCATCTATCATCTGGGGCTGGTACAGTAGGCCAGAAGTGGCCGCAGTACAAGGGGCTTAGTCCCACCCCACTAGCATTAAAAAAATTACTTCGGTTCACTGTTAAATTTGTGATCACGTGTCAGAAATTTTATTTCGCGAGGTCTCCCCACAGTGAGATCTTTAAATCCTTTCCCTTCTACCCACTGTTATGAATTTACCGCACAAAGTGCATAAAATGGTAACATCTGTCCATGAAGAAAGCATTCTTCTGGGATTTGGCACCGTGTATATGTGGTGTTAGCCGACGTTTCGGAGGAACGTATCGCCTCCATCTTCAGGGTAGAAGAAAAAATATAAGAAATCTGCAAGCGAAGAGACCGTGAGAACCGGTAAAAGCAGGCTGCTTTCTTATATTTATTATATATATATATTTATATATATATATATTTATATATTTCTTATATTTTTTCTTCTACCCTGAAGATGGAGGCGATACGTTCCTCCGAAACGTCGGTTAACACTACAGCTACACGGCACCACATCCCAGAAGACTGCTTTCTTCATAGTCACCGCCGTGAAAGCCTCAAATCTTACATCTGTCCATGTGTTTACCCTCCGAGATAACGAAACGGATTTTGATTAAATGTTTTATTCGTGGATTAATAAATAATTGATGCCAGAATTTGTCGGCTGGATGTGATGCTTATATAGAGTAAAGAAAAGTCCTAGGTAAGATTATACAGTGGATTCCGAAGGCTTTTCCTCCGGGCGTAGAGCGTCCGCCACGCGATGCTAACCACTCACCTCCATATCTCTCCTAAGGTTATGAGCTTCTGAGCCATTGCAGTCGGGCATCCACAAGAAGGCCTGGCTCGTAATGTGCTGTAGTGCCAACCCTTTACTGTTTACCGGACAGCTACCAAAATGGAACCATCTTAATATGTTTGATTACCAGGCATTTATATATTTTATATTTGATTAGTTATCTGAGTCCTCAGTACTTTTTATCGTTGAAATTCTTAATCTGAACTTCTCCGATATCAAAATCCTTGTATCGTAATTTAACCTGATACGTGTGTTAATAAATACTAGCTCGACTTACGACGCGCAGTCTCCCTGAAATGCTTCTTTCTGTATACGGTTCGAGTGTGTTCGTATCTTCAGTACGCGACGAAAACTCTTGTAGCTGGAAATTGTTAAATTAATTAAATGCGTTTTGTGACGTCATATTTCCATTGTTACGTTATTCAGGCGTACCAAGTACGAGATGGAGTGTTTGGTGATTTGTTTGTGCTGAGCGTAAACATGCGGCAGCAATTTAAATGGATTACCTCAAAACCTTCAATAGCTTTTTCACACAGAAAATATATTCAGTTGTATTTTATTTTCAGCGAGCAGCATTTAAATTTATTTTCTAACCGTTACATCTATTATGTACTGTGTCAGTGTATTTGAAACAGCATTTCTCTTACTACTTAGAACGGTCGTGATGTGCACTATTCACTATATTATTAGGACTGGCAGATCAAGGGTGGTGATATAGACGAGACATTTTGCAAGCGTATAAGAGATGTGACTGCCTCTGTGGTTTAGTGGTCAGAGTTCCTTTCTAGAGAGCCAGAGGTCCGTGTTTGATTCCCGGCGCTACCAGATTTCCTGAGAAGTAGTGGATCTTGAACGGGGTCCACTCAGTTTTCAAGAAAAAAGCGGCTCCGGTCTAGAAAACCGAAGTTAACGGCACATGACACAACATGGAGAGACTTGGGTGTGCTTTCCGGAAGATAGTGCTGAATTAGATGTTAAAGATTCATCTTTGGCTAGAGATTATGGGGTTTTCTGATCGGTTTAGGGGCGGGCTATTTTTAACACAGTAAAGAGTCTTCGGGTTCCGCAAAACAAGGGGAATCTTGGTTAACCTTGATTAAATGAGCAAATCTCCGCTTCTCAAAAAGTATTCCCTTTCATGGAGTTGGTTAATTAGTTGTGCTGTATCGTTGACATGCCTCGTGATTCGAAATGAATATGTAAGGAACAGCTCCGGTTAGAAGTTAGTAGTTGTAGTTATTTTGCAGTTCGGTAAAACTTTCTAGAAGACTTAACGTAATATATGCTTATTCCTATGATAAGTTGATGTATCCACACGCCCTTGTTTATGTCAGGTCCCTAATATTCCCGTAATTATATACCTTTATTCCGAAATTGTTACATGCAGTAATAATTCCCAGTCACAGGTCCGAGGACACTGGCACTCTGTGATCATATAACTAATGATCTTGTACAATAGTCAAAGAATGAAATGGAAATTCGCATGGGTATTGGAATTATCAGTAGAAAGTTACGAATGACACTGATAGGGCCCACAAAATTCTTTAGACTAATTATTAATCAGGCATACTATACGCACAAAAGTTGATATTCGATGAGTACTTTCAGTACTTCTGGCTTCTGAGAGTGAGGTTAGAGAGGGGTGCGGATTTGTCAACACGGCTGCGAGTGGCTCTGGTATCAGTGAAAATTGCGTCGCAAAGAACGCAAAATATGAACATATTAAATTAACATTCCCGTTTAAAACCCTGTCCAATAGAAGTTGATAATATTCGGAACGTCTCTTTGTGAGGGAAAAAACTCTTTCAAGTACACGAGTACAGTTATTTCCAGTACACATATGCAATTAATTGTTTCTTCTACATCACTATGAGGTCATTGGATTTTTTTCAATTGACCTAGTACTTCCAACCGCACTGTGGCCCTGGGGTCGACTCAGCCTCTAACAGAAATGAGTACCAGGAATTAATTAAATAATTTTCCTGGGGAGTAAAGCGCCGCCGGCGCGTAAGGCTGATAACGTTGCCGTCATCTATGCGCCGATTGTCTAGATAATGTGGGACCCTCAACATCTCACAACCCTATGGGCCTCCACGGCCTGTTATAGGGATACCTTTACTTTTACGTCAGTACTCCTTTATGCATCTGTAATGCTTCGGTTTTCTGCAGAATCCTGAAGTATAACATCTGCCAATTTATGGTCAGGACAGGCCACAACCATTATCCTCCATCGGCGCCGTTCGCGTGAAACTAGGAATTCGTTTGGCGTCCGAAATGTTGTCAGACGTTACTAAATGTTTGCGAATGCGGGAACAAGGTATCGGAGACATGAATGCGCGAAATCAGTTCGCGGCGCGCGCAAACAAACGTTTCCCTCAACGTAGCTGGTACTTAAAGGAATTCGCGTTTTGCGCTGTTCCTTCTAGTCGCTGGAGACGCCATCTCAGGCGTGCCCTGTGCCAGTCTTCCTTGTACTTTCTTACAGTTTCGCTTTAGTAACTGTGTTCTTTCTTCAGGTAAATATACGCTTCATTCAGCCATCAGTACAAGGTTTTCTCTCCTACCGGAGTTGTATAAGGATCGGCGGTCTTCATGGCCATGTAATACTAGTTCACCAGTCCATTGTGCTGGTATAAAAATTACCTGATCACAGTTACTAAAACATAACTTCCGAATTAAATCACATAAAATAATAGAATAAATATTTCGATTATTGAGAAAATAAGACCTGGAATTTTCACTTTCGGTCATGGTCGATTGTTAACGCTTGCATCTTTTAAGGTGTTCGACTAATTAAATAGACGCATTTTTTTTCCTCTCCTGTGGCGCTACAGCCCCAATTTGGGCCTAGGCCTACCTCCATGAAACTCTCCGTTTCACTTCGGTTTACTAGATCTTACACATACGGTAAGACTCCTTGGGCCAGTGATCAGCTCGTCGCAAGGCTTCTACCTGTACACAAACAGAGAAAAACGCACACAAACATCCATGCCCTGAGTGGGATTCGAACCCACGATGCCTGCTTCCGAGCGAGCGATGACAGTGCATGCCTTAGACCGCTCGGCTACCGTGACCGGCAAATAGACGAATAGCACGAGTAATTACAACTAACGCGAAAGCTGACTTGCACTTGCTTTGCAGTGCGTGTATGGAATAGTTGTCGGTCGTGTGGCAAGGAAGTCTTGTATGAAAAAAGTTTTTGCTCTCTCTTGATTACAGCATAACGGGATGCGGTACACAGACGGAAGTTTCTTCCTTCAAATCGTGTGAGATATCCGACTTGGAGGAGAGACGAGTGTTGTATTACATCCGGGTTTAGCACCGCCTTCTTGGTGGAAGATGTTTTGTTTTACAGTCGCCAGATGACTTACAAAATGTTTACTGCCAGGTGTAACGTGGCTTGAAGTAGCACGGTACTTGCTCCCGAAGACCAAAAAAATAGTATGGACAAAAGTACAAACTGCTGTGCCCCCTAGAAGGACGGGGAGGAAGAGTTGTCGAAAACCAAAATAGGAGCTTTTGCGCACGCATCCTTAGGTTCAGTGTCATTTCACGTTAGGTGAACTACGACATCAGAACTTACGTACTTGCTTCATGCATGAACTTTCCGTGTTTTTTCTGTAACAGATTGGTGCACACGGATTATAAGTACGTATTTCTTGGTGGATTAAACACGTAATCCTTTATTTGCTTCGTTATTATTTACCTAATTATATTAACGTTGACGCACTGAACCATAATGTCCGACAAACCTGTGCTTATATTTATTGGCCTACATTACTTGGACGAAAGAGGCTTCAAATACCGTCTTGTCCGTGTTCATTTTTGCGTGCATATCCATCCACTTTGGTAACTTGAAAGGCAGTGAACGAATTTTCATTAAATGTACAATCATCGTAATGTTACAGGAAACCTCGCCGTTGTACTTCTGTAGCGCTCTCTATACGATATACCAACATGACGGCCGTGTAGGTGTGGATTCTGATTTTTACATCTCAGCGTCGCTTGATATGGGATGCTGCAATTTCGTGCACGTTAGGCTTTCTGAGAATGTTCAGTTTTGTTACGTGACGTTTTTACGTGTTTTTTTTTTCTGGATATATTATAAACCCACCTACATTCTGTAGTCGTTTTTATATTAAAATAAAGCCGTGTGATGGCTGTCTTCTGCAGTGTCTGGCCAGTCGAACATCAGTTAGGTGGACGACGCATCCAGTGGAACACACATAATATACTCTTACATTGTTAATTTACTAGTTGTTTTCTCTAGTCAGTGAGCTTTGTGTAGCAGTTGGTTAAGGGATAAAGTGTGTATTATGCCCTTGTATGACTGCCTGCCATTGCATACTGCGTATCAGAATTGCCTTCGCGAATAAATAAGGAAGTTCGGAACCTTCTGTCTTTCCAGAAACGTAAAGGTTAAAATATGCGGCACTGTGCCAGTAGGTGCTGAGGAGATGGAGGGGCAGTAACAACAGGCTGGAGCGCGTCACGCATGAGGAGCTTCTCAATCTATACTCTTTACCAAATCGAGAAAGCCGAGATGGGTTGGGCAATAGCAAAAGTGCCTGAAAAATTTTAGTCAGGAAACATGACAGGAAGAGATCTCTTGGGAGATCTAGACGTAGATGGGGGTAGCAATCAGAATAAGTATTCGGTAACTTTTTTTTAACATAATGATGAAAGGTGAGGTAATTCTTGACCAACTGAGCGTCTTTTAGCGTCTCAAGGAGTTTGTCATATCCAGAACTGCATGAAACAATGTTGCGTCTCTCATCAGTGACGTAATATCTAACATTCCAGACATTCGTTACGCTGCCAGTGTAGACCACAGTAATAAGAGAGGACGGACCGCCTCTGTGGTCTAGTGGTCAGAGTTCCTGGCTACAGATCCAGAGGTCCCGGGTTCGATTCCCGGTGCTACTAGATTTTCTGAGAAGTAGTGGGTCTTGAACGGGGTCCACTCAGCCTCGTGAGGATAAATGAGGAGCTACTTGAATGGAAAAGTAGCGGCTCCGGTCTAGAAAACCGAAATTAACGGCCGTGGGGATCCGTTGCGCTGACCACTCGACATATCCGCTAAAGTTGACACTAACTTCACCGTCAAGCGGCGGTCGCTCGGTCAGTACAGTTCGCTTGCGGACTACAGGCCACGGATTTTTTTGTTTGATAAGAGAGGACGAAATAGTAACATCCTGCAGCAGGCAGAAGGAATTATGCTAATCGTAGCTGTAAGCCCCCGTCTTCGTATGGATAAATGTCTTCATTTAGTTTTAAGAAGGCGGAGATTTGTGTGCCTGTACACTGAACTGTGGAAAGACCAAGATCCTGTTGCCGGAGAATGGTTAACCGTGACTGATCTGTTCTTTTACGGTTGTTTCGAGCCTGGGCGGTACATTTTACGGTATATGAAGTCTTTTGATTCTCAGCTTCCTGTCAAAACGGAAGTCGGACACGGTCCCTATAGCATAAAGTGGTTTGCCATTTTTTGTGCATAGGCACGAGAGAAAAATTGAGCTCGTGTAATGCTTGCTACCATTCAGTCCAGAACCTTTTGTCTTCTCGTCTGCTATCCAAAAACATAAAAATTATATTATACAAAACTATAATTTTTCTTGTGGTTCTGTATGGGTGTGAAACTTGGTTTCTGACATTAAGGGAGGAACATAGACTTAGGGTGTTGAGAATATTTGGACCGAAGAGAGATGAAGTGACAGGAAGTTGGAGAAAACTGCATAATGAGGAGCTTCATAACTTGTACGCTTCCCCAAGTATAATTAGAATTATCAAGTCAAGGAGGATGAGGTGGGCAGGGCATATAGCATGAATGGGGGAGAAGAGGAATGCATATAGGATATTGGTGGGAAAGCCAGAAGGAAAGAGACCACTGGGAAGACCAAGGCTTAGGTGGGTGGACAATATTAAAATGGATCTTAGATAAATAGGATGGGATGAATTGGATTGATCTGGCTCAGGATAAGTACCAGTGGAGGGCTCTTGTGAACACGATAATGAACCTTGGGGTTCCATAAAATGCTGGGAATTTCTTGAGTAGCTGCAGATTTGGCTTCTCCTCAAGAAGGGCTCAGCTCCATAAATAAGTAAGTAAGTAAGGCACGAGATAGAGAAGTCTCGTATTTCTTGTGAAACAGAACGGAGGTTTGCAATGTTGTATGAAAATACTTGCTTAAATACGCACTTTTACCACATTTTCTTTGCGATTTATATTTACTGAGACAACAGAGGCGTGTATTTCGTACATAGTTAACTACCTGCTTAAGTACGTGGAACATTGCCCTCCTTGAGAACACGATATTCGCTTAGCTGGTCAAGAAATTTCCCACCTTTTTTTATGAGACCCGAAGGTTTATTATCTTGTTATCCAAAGGCATCGGCCACTGGACCCTTTCCTTAAAGACAGTTGAATCTAATCCACACCCTGTTTGCTGAAAATAAGCTTTAATACTATCCTCCCATTTACACCTAGATCTAGCTAATGGGTCTCTTGACTTTTTCTACTAACACTGTGGAAATCCTGTATACACTGTCCATATGCTCCATATATCCCAGTAATATTTCGCTGAGAATACCAGTTATGCAGCTGCTTACTGTGTAATTTTCTGCGTCTATCTGTTACGTCACTCAAGAATCATAATATAATACTAATGGGCGCTACAGTCCATGATGAACCTTGATCTATGTTTTGCAGTTTCTTAATCATAAAGACAGACTGTGAGACTCCTTGGGCGGGGGATCAGCCCGCCCCAGGGCAGCTACTTACACAGGGCAACACAAACAAGCCTAAACGCAGACAAACATCCTTGTCTGAAGTGGGATTCCAATCCACGACCCCATTGTTTGAGCCGGCGAAGACAGTTCATGCTTTAGACCTCGCGGCCACTGTGATCGGCTTACTTCACCCTTAGCATCAAATATTCTCGGTACCCCGTTTTCGTAACCTATTTAATATGCCACCTCAAACGAACCCGTTGTTGTATAAAACCGGTCGAAAACTTACCGGACGTATTGAATTCATTATTTGTTTCTATGGATTTGTCTTAATATGGAAGACTTGCACCGGATGCTCCCAGTTCATTAACTGGGCGTACTGGTGAAACTGAAGTTCCTGTGCGTAATTAATTAAGCACTATGTCAGAAGAAATATTTGGGGAGTGGAGGTATAGCGCTACAATTTTTGACCTTGGCACTAGCTGAAGATGAGTGGTCAGCTTCACGCCTCGACAGCCTTACCTCCGGGGTCAGAGCTCTCAGTACGCATTGTATAAGAAGCTGAGTGGGCCTCAGAGCCGGTCTTGACGCTCTGGAGAAGAGAAAATTATCTTGACCTACCGGGAATCAAACCCAACCGCCCAGACCGTAGCCCGTCAATGTACAGACTGAGCTATCCCGGCTCCGGCCGCTCTGGTATTTGGCAGAACAATAAACACTGAAGACCAAACTACTCCAAATACATGTACACCTGCATGAGTTTAGTCATGGTCAAGATATTTGGCTGAACTTTGTTCCACGCCATTGGTAAATACACGCAGATAGAATTGCGCTTAGCTGACGAGTCTGTAGAATGCTCCGAGGTTCCAGGTGGACGAGTAACGACTCAAGTTGTCGTATTTTATGGGATAAGCTGTTAACACAAAAGGAGATATTGACTGATTGGGCGATTTTATTTCGTTTCTTCGTTGGAAACGGCGAAAGGCGCATTTGAAACATTTCCTTTCACATGATCACACAAAAAGGAGCTTTTGAAATAAACCTTAGTAATTTTTCAACGGCATCTTGCAGTAAATTGTTTCTGAACAATTTTATTAAGCCTGTTAGTTTCATCACACACATACTTTAACCTACCAGCAATTGAAATTGCCGCCTGGCGTTTCTGATGTCGCGCATCCAAGTAAGGGTATATACGTCACGTATGCTTGTTTAGACGTACGGTCAATCCATGTGGGATTGGCATAGAAAGTAGTTGGACTTGACCGATTTTCTCATGTTTTCCTGTTCCTGAAGTTGCCGTGCTCACCGCTGATACGTAATCTTCCTCAATATCATATAGCATCGTTTCCAGAACGACTGTGGAACACGGAAAACATTTATCTGGAAACCGGTATATTCCTTATAATTCTTCGTTTCCTTCGCTTTACGTCGCTGTCTAACGCTGTTCTGTCGCTTAAAAGCTTATGAATACGAGTTTCCCCTTGTGTTCGTAAAGGGTAACATGCGGCCTTTCAAAAGAAACCTACTGGGTACAGGGACCGAACCAGTCAAGCATTACGTTGGCTATTATACTAAGAATATTAGCCCTTTGAAACAGTTGTCCTACAGTTGATGCTTCGAGAACATGGCCATGGTATTCAGGAGTGCCTGAGAAAACCAGTTATTCAGACGTAAGAGAACGATTCTGTCCAGTAGATTACATACCATGCTGGTGATATCGTTTTGTTGAGTCAAGGAATCAAAGAAAGAAACTCCTTTTCCTGTAGTCCGCAAGCGAACTATACCGACCGAGCGACCGCCGCTTGTCGGAGAAGTTAGTGCCATCTTTTTTGCGGATAGAGGGTGTCGCGTGGTCAGCGCAACGGATTCCCACAGCCGTTAATCTCGGTTTTCTAGACCAGAGAGTAAAGGGACCATCAAGAAATAGGTAATACGAAGCAGCGCAATGAAATGACTTATTGTCACTTTGTATTTGTATGTGTGTTTGATCCTGTACTCACTACCAACACCGGAGACTCTCATGGCAGACGGGTTGTTGGCCATGAAAAACGGCGTTAATTGTCAGGTCAGTTGGTTTTAAAATGCCTCCAAAAAGAACAGTGGCGTGACGAGTAATTGCTTTTTGTCTTTCTCAGTTCACACATATTTGTGCCATAACCTGAAGGACGTGATTGGGTTGCTGACCTCGCCAGTCTGCTCAGAATGAGAAGTGGTTGCTGCAGGCGGGGTCAACATTTACACTAAACTACCCATTTCATATGCTGTTCTATGTGTAGGTGACGTCGGGCCGCGCCATAGCTGAAGCGGTTAGTCGCTGGCTTCCCACCGCGGCGCCCTGGGTTCGATCCCGGGTCTGGTGAAGTGGGATTTGTGCTGGACAAAGTGGCGCTGGAGCAGGTTTTCTCCCAGTACTTCGTTTTCCCCTGCCAATGTTCATTCCACCAATTGCTCCACAATCACCCTCACCTATCATCTGGGGCTGGTACAATAGGCCAGAAATGGCCCAGTACAAGAGACTTAGTCCCACCCCACTAGCAATAAAAAAATTATACTAAACTACGCATTTCATATGTTGTTCTATGTGTTGGCTGGATCATGTGGCACGGAAATCAGTCATTCGTATTCCATGCGGTAGGTTTACATTGGAATAAACAGGAGTACAGTGTATGTTGGTTATCTTCGTATATCGCCAGTACTAACTTCGCCCGACCCTTGTTAAATTGTAGGCCTACTGAAGTAATTGCATTGCATTTTATATCATACATCTTTTAAGGAGCCGGGATAACGTAGTCGGTATAGCGATTGGCTACAGGATGGACGGCCGAGGGGTCGGAGTTCGAGTCCCAGTAGGGTCAGGAATTTTCTCCACGTCTTCCAGACCGGCTCTGGGGTGAACCCAATGTCCTATCCAATGGGTACCGGGAGCTTTTTCCCGGGGGGTAAAGCGGTTTTGGCTTGAAGCTGACCACTCACCAGCTAGTGCCGAGGTCAAGAAAATGTATATACATCAACTTCCCGATACGCCTTCATGGCGTAGTGTTTGATTAGTTAAGCACAGGGACAACTTTACCTTTACATCTTATAAAACGTAAGCAGTGTAACACTTCAACCACCGGACACGGATAGTGCATTGCAAAAGACAAACTCTGAATTATTGTGACTTCTCGTTAAATGCAAACTGTGATTCGTCGGATTCCATGAAAGACGGGCAATTTCTTGACTACCAGAGCAAATATCAGCTTCTTATGAAATGCTTTACTTCGTAGTGTGAGCTCTTTTCGGTGAATTTGAGAAGTTAGAGTATAAAATTGCTTTAAAATGTAAGTGTCAAAAGTCATATTTTATGCACGCTTTAGTCCTTAACAATATTGACAGCGATGTGAGTTTATGTAAGCTTAAAGTGTTGGTGGTATGTCTGCTATATATTATAGCAGTACTTTCCAGTTTAATTTGGCAAGGAACCCCCTTGCACGGGGGCACGCGGTAGCGTAGTTGGTTGAGGCACTATGCTACAAGCCGGAAGGTCGCGGGTTCAAGTTACAATGAGGTCATTGGATTTCTTTTAAATTGCCCTAATCCTTCCGGCCGCACTATGGCCCTGGGGTTCACTCAGCCTTTAACAGAAATGAGTACCAGGAATTAATTAAATAATTTTCCTGGGGAGTAAAGCAAAGCCGGCGCACAAGGCTGACAACTTTACTGCCATCTTTGAGCCGATTGTCTAGATAATATGGGATCCTCAACGTCTCACAACCCTATGGGCCTTCACGGCCTGGTACAGGGATAGCTTTACTTTACTTACTTTACCCCCTCGCATTCGATAAATTTTTGTGGAAAGCCCAGTACAATTCCTGTGTATGAAGAACTACGCCCCGAAGAAGTATAATAGTAAATAAATGTTAAAGAAGGATGTGACAGAATTTCACATATTTGGAAACAAAATCACGTTTTATATATACGAAAAATGAAGCTTGAAAGCTAATATGCCAGTAGTTGCAATTTTCAGTGCAAGGAGTTTTTTATATAAAATTCTTTGTATGTTTTGGTTTGATACTGGTAAGTTGAATTCTGAAATCTGGCACCCTATTTAGTCTGTTTCTATATTTTGTTTTTGTTGCTGCTTAATTCGTGAATCCAGTTTCGCACACGTATATGCTGGCAAAGGATCTTAGGTTAGGGATTGCACGTCTTGATAAAGCTTTTACCTTTGAGGTAAAAACGCGCTTCAGTTTATTAATATCGTCCTTTCAAGTTGGTATTTTTAGCCAGAGGAAGCACCAAGATTAAGACTGTTTTAACTGAAGTTTTTTTTTATTGCTAGTGGGGTGGTACTAAGTCCCTTGTACTGCGGCCACTTGTGGCCTATTGTACCAGCTCCAGATGATAGGTGAGGGTGATTGTGGAGCAATTGTTGGAATGAAGATTGGCAGGGGAAACCGAAGTACTCTGAGAAAACTTGCACCAGCGCCACGTTGTCCACCACAAATCCCACTTGATCGAACCCGGGCCGCCGCGGTGGGGAGCCAGCGAGCTTGAACTACGGCGCGGCCTTTTAACTGAAGTTAATAATAATAATAATAAAGGTAAGGTAAAGTTGTCCCCGTACTTAACTAATTAAGCACTACGCCATGAAGGCGTAAGGTGGAGTGGATGTGTAGATACATATTTTCTAGACCTCGGCACTAGCTGCAGGTGAGTGGTCAGCTTCACTCCCCGGCCGCTTTACCCCTCGGGGAAAGAGCCCCCAGTACCCATTGAATAGGAAGTTGGGTGGACCCCAGAATCTGTCTGGACGACGTGGAAAAGTGAAAATTCTTACTCCCACCGGGGCTCGAACTCCAACCGCTTAGTCGTCCAGCCCGTAGCCAGTCGCTATAATAATAATAATAATGAGATTATAAATTTATATTGTAATAAATCGCCTTGCGGAACCCCAATCTTCCACTTCACAGAACACTCTTTGGGAACACAGCATTCTAAGAGTAAGAACAGCTACCATGCACTTGCAACAGAACAATGCCTAGTAGTTGGTACGGGTATACAGCTTGAAGTCCGTTATTCTTGAGCGCAAACTTAGTGCGGTTGGAAGATTGACAGATAGGCCTAATCACGATTCATTTTCGTGTTCGTATAAAAGAAAGTGCAAACCATTAGACGAGAGTTCCTTAGGTTGAGAAAACAGTACAAACTATCAGTAGTGTCTACAGAGAAGCAACTCGTTGAACTTTCCTTGCCAGTCGGAGAAAGTGCAGTAGAAATAATGAGTCTATAAATAAAAAACTGCGAATTTGGGGGGGGGGCGGAATATTTTCAATCGTTTTTCTTTTTGTCTCCCGTATTTTGATACTGTGAACAGTTCATGCGTTGTGCAAAATCTCTTTTTCCTTTACATTGAAACTCTAATGTAATATATTCAAAGTAAAATTCGGCACTTAGTTTCGTTAATTAAATGAAAAATAATGCAAATATTTATATAAAGTCCGCTTACAAAAAAATATTACTGGGAACGAGAGAGGGCGTGGGGATTTAAAAGATAAGAAGGGAAGCGCTGGAGTAGAAAATGTCAAGGATCTCTAGTAAGCTGTATAGACATTAGACTGGAGGCATAGGAAACTGTAATTTACACGGTTCAGTTCGAGATGGTGCATGGTTACAGTGTTACTGAAATAGCTACTTTTGGGCGCGTTCGGAACTTTGTGGAGTGCCTATAAAATTGCTCGATCCGTCCGTCCGACTGTCGTTTGAAACGACTTGTAAAGCGCTGAATGAATTTTTATAAAATTTGGTATTGGTGAGTTGTAGTAAAATTTTTAAACAGGTTCCAGTTTTGGTTAAAATTAGACAATATCGAAATTTTTACCTAATTAATTTCTACCCGAATCTCTAGAATAACTCTTTAAAATTTGATCAGAGTAAAAATTTTGTCCCCAACAGTAGCTGCAGAGAAGAATGTGAATACTGTACTTCCAGTACACTTACTTCATAAGTTAAGACTTATGAAGAAAGGTTTTCGAGGACCGTTACCCTGTACATACGTAACCTGACGTGTTTACCCAGCATTCGGCACTGGCCTTCCAAACAAACGAGGAGATTAGAAAATGATTTTGCTAATACACGCGAAGCTTACCGACGCGTTGTATTCTCGATCATGATTAACCTGATCTTTCTCTTGGAATTCATACTTCTACAAGTATGCAATTGTATGACTATACTCGTATATGTTGTAAAAAAAAAAGTAAAGCTATCCCTGTACCAGGCGTGAAGGCCCATAGGGTTGTGAGACGTTGAGGGTCCCACATTATCTAGACAATTGGCTCAAAGATGGCGGTAAGGTTGTCAGCCTTACGCGCCGGCCGCGCTTTAATCCCCAGGCAAATTATTTAATTCATTCCTGGTACTCATTTCTGTTAGAGGCTGAGGAAACCTCAGGGCCTAGTGCGGCTGGAAGGATTAGGTCAACTGATCTAAATGCAGTGACCTCATCGGGACTTGAACCCTCGACCTTCCGGCTTGTAGCAACCAACTACGCTACCGCGTACTCCCTCTATATATGTTGTAACGGAAACTAATGTTTATATAGCCGTTGTTCGTCAACGGACGCCTGGCTCTGGCTTCACTATTCCGGCTTTCAGCCGTCACGTCACAATATAATTTTACATAATAGCACCTATTCTTTTTTTAACTTGCCTGAATTAATGCTTGAAATATGTGACCTTATCGCAATGGACACTTCAGCGTGTTGTTTAATTCCTTCTGCCGATCGTGCCTGTCAAATTTGTACAGTGTATGTTTACACTTATTATTTAGTGTATAATTATAATCTGAATTATATCGGATTTTGATCAGTAATTAACGGTGTATGAAAAATTAACGAAATATGAATAATTCAAGATGTCAGGATGAGGAAATAAGTATCATTTACTTTGGATACAACATGTAAATAGGGATGCATGATAGTATATTTCATACGTTATCCTACCCATATGATCCCCGAGGATAGAGAAATGTAGACAGAACGAGAAGCAGATGTCAGAATCAGTTTTATAACTTCTGAAAGAAGAAAAGGTGGGAAGAGGTTGTATGACAGTGTACGATAATATCGAGCCTAGTTTGTCAGAAGATACTGTGAATTTGTTATGTTCTGATGTTCTTATTGTGACGTACATAAAAATAACCTTTGTTTAAGCATATTAAGTATGCAGCTACAATAGACTCCATGAAAATTAAACTACAACTTAGCAGCCCTTAAAGTTGTTCTTCTCATATTTAAATTATTAAGGACTCGACATATGCTGATGTGCCTCCTTAGAATCGGTTCTGCCCTAATTCCTTTATTCCATGGAGCCGAATGCATCTTGAGTGTAATAGTCACTCAGCTGGGCAGGAAACTCCCTGCTTGGTATTGAACCTGAAGGCTCATTATAGTGCTCAACAGATCTGCAACAGGACACTGTCCTGGGCCAGGTGAATCCGGCCCACATCCTCTCACCATCCTTCCGTGTACTCCTATGTCTCGTAAGTGGTCTTTTTAAAGTTGGGCTTTTCATGGGTTATAACTAATTCCATGGAACAGAGATCTTCGTGAGAAGTTAATAATTGCTTGCTGATCAAGAAATTCCCCACCTTTTTTGAAAGCCTTTATTCATTGTCATGTTTACAGTAATGCTGTTTAATGCTGCATAAGCCACGATTAACCGTATGGCTTCAGAAACTCTCTTGCTCTTGACATGTGTAGTTAATGATGGAGTGTGTTTCCTGTGAACTTGATATGGCATCGACTACCTTAGCTTGGACACGTTACGAAGCAGTGACTTCTGTATAAAGCTTTTATATTTCAGAGGACTCCAAAACACAACAGCAAAATGACACTTGAGGTCATTTACCTGAGTTGAACATGAATCTTCCTGTTGTAAACAAGAGTCTTCTTGTTTCCGGCTCGTGCCTTATGTCGCCTGGCCACGTTCTCAGGTACTTTCACCCGAGACTTGCCTGTCCCTCCCAAGCGTTGTGATGTACTTTACATTCTGATGCAACCTTGACCTTTCGTGGAGAGGGAAATGACTACTTTTAGTGCCATAAACGAGCTATTTATTTAAGCTGTCTTCTGGAATTTGACGTCGCATTGTCTAGTAATTGGCCGGTCACGGTAGCCGAGCGGTCTAAGGCATGTATTGTCTTCACTCGCTTGGAAACCGGGATCGTGGGTTCGAATCCCACTCAGGACATGGATGTTTAGTTTGTGTGTGTGCGTTTTTCTGTGTTTATGTACAGGCAGAGGCCTTGCGACGAGCTGATCACCCGCCCAAGGAGTCCTACCGAATGTGTAAGATCTAGAAAACCGAAGTGAATGGAGAAGTTCATGGAGGTAGGCCTAGGCCCACTGGGGCTGTAGTGCCAAGGAAAAAATTGTCTAGTAATTACTAACGTTTCAGATCTCCCTGATGCCTCTGTCTTCAAGGTATAAATCCGCTCTCCCTTTGACTACCCGGTGTCAAAACACAGTCTAAATTCTCAATCCTGTGAAAACCTTGAACTTCATAAGTAATTTGTTAATTTGGTTTCCGCACTTTCCCAAGTCATTAGCATCATTAATGATGCGAGGGTATGCTTAATTGTCTGTTCTATACGAAAAGTTGGTCACCAAAGCTTTGTTTCTAGCATCCAGAATCCCTTCGCCTAAGTAGTTTGTATTACAGTGCCTGCTATGGTATTCTTCTTCATTCTGCATGTGTGTTTTGGCGATTTCCATTGGTATTCCCACAAAGGCCCGTAGTTACCTAGGCTGTTCGAGTCTTGAAACCACTACTAAACAGAATGGTGATGTCTCATAACAGCACGGTATTTTGAACAGTTCAGTTTCGCTCAACATAACCTTTCGCCTTGTTTAGGATATAGGCTGTTGTTCAGTTGCTGGATGGAAAGTGTTCCTGTATTACGATGATTTAAGTGGGAGCCGGTATAGCGATTGGCTATAAGCTGGACGACCGAAGGGTCGGAGTTCGGGCCCCGGTAGGGTCAAGAATTTTCTCCACGTCCAGACCGGCTCTGGGGTCACCCAACCTCCTATCCAATTTGTACCTGGTGCTCTTTCCCCGGGGGTAAAGCGGCCGTGGCGTGAAGATGACCACTCGCCTCCAGCTTGTGTCGAAGTCAAGAGAATGTGGATCTATACATCCACTCCCCCATACCCCTTCACGGCGTAGTGCTTAATTAGTTACTTAGAGGGCTTAAGTACAGTCATGAGGGCCAATCGTGTATGTCCCGAGCCACTTCCTAAAATAGAATACTAACTGCATTAGCAGCTGTTTTGTGTGTAATTGTGTATTTGTGACAGCGTGGGAGTTCAGGATGTTACGTGTTGTAGGCCTCCACAGACAAATCCCATTGTATTTTACTCTTTCTGTAAGTGCTCTTAATGTTATATAACGGGGACCGCGAGAGAGACCTACAGAAATCATAAAAATTGACTTCCTGATGTTCTTGTGTCAGTGATGTTGATTTAAATACTGCTTATAGAACTTTGATAAAAAATAATGATGTTTGGGGGGAAGTGTTCAGAATTCGGACAGTGTGCTGGAGAGTATATTTATATTATCAGGAGGATGCAGAAAATTGCATAATGAGGGTCTTTATAATTTATGCTCTTCAAATGATGGTACGAAATCAAGGATGGGAATAGGGTAGCTTATGTAGCACTCATGGGAGAGATGAGAAATGGGTTCATAGTTTTAGCTAGAAAACCTATAAAGAAGAGATGATTTAGGAGGCCGGGCGTAGGCGGGATAATCACCTTGAAATGTATGTATATAAAACATATAGCATGGGGTGTTGACTGGATTTATCTGGCTCAGGTGTGAGTTCCCATAGAGCACTGTGACGAATCATCCGTTACCGCAAAAGGTAAGGGACATCTTGACTGGCTCAGAGAATTTTAGCTTCCCAATATGGGATCGGCGGGGGCACGCGATAGCGTAGTTGGTTGATGCGCTATGCTACAAGCCGGAAGGTTGCCGGATCGAATCCCGATGCGCTCATTGGGTGTTATCAATTGACATAATCCTTCCAACCGCACTGTGGTCCTGGGGTGGACTCAGCCTCTAACAGAAATGAGTACCAGGAATATTTTTGGAATGTTCTTGGGGGTAAAGGGCGGCGGGCGTGTAAGGCTGACAACCTTGCCGCCATCTATGAGCCGATTGTCTAGAAAATGTGGGAACCTCAACATCTCACAACCCGGTGGGCCTCCATGGCCTGTTACAGGGATACTTTTACTTTTTGAATTTGAATGTAAATTTGAAGACTCTTTGATACTGTCGAAAGGAATTTTCCGTTTATAAGAATTGCTGTGTCATCAGCATAGCCTACTGTATAATACCCATCATCATTAAGTCCCCACAGGAGATCGTCAACGACCAGGCTCCACAGCAGAGGCGAGAGCACGCCCCCCCCCCCTGCGGACACCCCCTAGACGCAGACGCCCCCAGGATCTCTCCTGATAGTGTGACAGCTATGGCTCTGCTTTCCAGCATAGCACTGATCCACCTGCATATTGCAAGCTCTGTGCCATGGTTTCCAGCGGCCTGTTTGATTATATCAAATGAGATTCCATCGAAAGCTCCCTCTATGTCAAGGAATGCTCCTAAGGCAATATCCTTGTGTTCAATCGCACTTTCTATGCGTGTTACCACATTATGTAGTGCGCTTTCGGTAGATTTACCTGTTTGGTAGGCATGCTGGTTTCGGTGTAGAGGATATGTCCTCAACACCCCGTCCCTGACTTGCCTATCCACTATCTCTATCGTTTTCAAAAGGAAAGACGGCAGCCTGATAGGACGATAAGCCTTAGCCTCGGTGTAATCTAGTTTCCGGGCTTTGGGATAAATGTCACCTTAACTTGCCTCCATGCCGTGGGGATAAAACCATATGCTATGCAGGCTCTATATATGAGGCATAGGTGTGGAACTAAGAGTTCTGCCCCTTGCTGCAAAAGTACATTTCCATCTGTTCCCGCTGACTTAAATGGTTTAAAGGTATTCAGTGCCCATCTGATTGGTTAATTATGACTGTTGCCAGGTTGCAGTCTGTCCTGTTCGTTTTGCTTTGGCAAGTGCCCAGGTTTCGCTGACCCTGTCCGTCTTTCAAATTATCAGTCAATTTTGAATCAGGAAAGTGAACCCTGAATAATTCATTCAATGTCTCCATTTCTGTTTGAGTATACTGCCCGTTAGGCAGCTTAATCGTGCTGACCTTGTTGCTCGTCTGTTTTGCCATGATCCTCATGAGTCTGTCACCGCCTGGTACATCATTTATCTCCTGGCAGTGCCTCCTCCACGAGGATCGCATGGCTTTCCTTATTTCTTTGTTGTAACAGGTAAGGGCTTCCTTGAAGGTGTCCCACTGCCCTGTTCTTTTAGTTGTATTAAACAGCCTTCTCGTTTTGGTCTCCTTCTCATCAGATATTCTCTTCTGGTCAACTGAGGGAGTGGGTACATCATCCCCTTCCCCTTCAGAGACCGAGTTGGATGATACTATATCTGACACAGGTTCTGCCCGGCGCTGATCTTCAGGATCATTCAGCACCTTAACAGTCCCCTGTGAATATTTTGTAACCGGTCCTCTGTATAATAGTATAAAGTCCCGGTCTATGAATAAGATAAGCCTTTGGCATTTCGACTCTGATTGCTTATCTAGTACCCACCAGTTCTCCGTATGAAGTCCTGGATTGAGGTCTGCAATCCATTTCAGCAGCTCTTCCTGATTCTGGGCAACTTAGTCCCTAATCCGGCGATCCACTTTAACAGGCTTGGGCAGGTTCCTGGCGTCAGTAGTCTTCAGCCTGGCCCCTGATTCCAGCCTGGGTTGTCAGAGTCTTTGGTGAGCCATTGACCAGATATATGCACATGCATATATAAGTGCACCTCCCACTAGTCCAAAGGATTTCAGGTGTGGTAGTTCTCCCTTTGGAGTCCTACGTAACCTCTCCCAGTGCTTCCAAAATGGAATTCTGGTCATCTTCGGTAAGCTTGTCCTCAGGATAAGTTTCCTTGAAACCTGGGTCCCATAGTGGTTCACCAGAGCTTCCAGCACCCTGCTGAAGCATGTCTGGTAGGGATCCCCTTGGAAGGGGGGTCCCTCTTCAGTTTAAGGTCCTTACGACCGGTTTTGTTTTTGGTTCCTTTCATTTTGATCCCACGAGTTTTGGGGATTTAAAAGGTCGCCACCCGCAGCGCCCCATACGGGTGGAAGGCATAAATACAACGGGGTGCTGTCTGGTACCCCGAGGGGATCGTTCAGGACACTGGCTAATTACGACCCCAATGCCATGCAGCCGTCAGCACAGTGTCTCCCACCTTGGCTTAGGTGGTTTGGTCCTGTAGTAAATGAAACCCTCACAAGCCTCCAGGACCAAAAGTGCCTGATGAGGGCAGAGGGGTATCCCAGATTATTAATGGGAGTGCGGCGCCAGTTGGTCATGAGGTTGCGACCAGTGCATCTTACATGAGAGAGTCGCCCCTGGGCGTAACTTATGAGTTCCCCCATTCCCACCCCTCCACATGGGTTGGTCAAACCGTTTTAGGGTGTTGAGCCCTGAGGCTTGCGGCACCTTATTGGTACCCTAGGGAGGCAACTCAAATATTCGAAGCTACCTCCATAGGAGCGCTCTCCCGCGTTCGTTCCGGGTACATCGTAGTGAAACCCAAGAGTCATTATACCGCCGCGTGGGAGGCTCCGGTCATAAAGCCATCGCCCTTTATCGGAACTTAGCCGCCAGCCCCGGAACGGGGCTGTCGTTGCCCGGAGGGACCACGAGGAGGTGTCCCAACGCATCCCTTGTCCATGATGCGTCCTCACCAAAGACACAGCCGTGATTCGGACAACTTCACCGAGTATGGCGTCATTACCACCTGTGAGATAAAAACGTCACAGTTACCCCGGGATCAAACCCGGGCCGCCACTTTTTATATTTACTTTAATATGGGATCGGCTTCATGGGGTTGTTGTCCGCGTTTAAGCATTCGAAGTATGTACGTACATCTCTTGTTTTAGAAATGTGCCTCAGTATTATCTGCAAATCCCCCGCTGTGTGGGCGTAGCAGTTGCATTCCTGTCGTGAGTTATTTTGCTTGTGCATTTGACACTTTGAAGAATGAATTAACTTAAAATTTACTTTTTGTTTCATATGTTGTTTCACGTTTGATGACCATGAATTTTGAACACGTTGACCGTACAGGCATTCCACTGTGGGTGGTCTGTTATTTAAATCGCTGTGTCAGTAGCTAAGGAGGAGGAATTCACGGATGGTTTCACTGCGAAACACCTAGCCTTTAAAGGGTATAGAGGATATCAATGTTAACTTGGGTTGATACAAGTATGTTCATACATGATGCCACTTTCTGGTGTAATATATGTGAAAGGTAATTATGAAATAATTTTAAGTAACAGAGAAACGAAATTTGTTTCATTAAGTTGGTCCTTCATGCATGAACTCTTCGCATGACGGGTGAGGTCGTAGACCTGTTGTTATTCTCTCTTTGCCAAACATAGCGGGACATTAAACAGTTGCATTTCGAAAATGAGCGAATTCCTTTCAGAACAGTACATGTTGTACCCCAGACAACACGCATGACAGGAGCAATGCGTATTATAAATAGTGACATATCTCGATAACTTAATGACGTCTCGCGTCTTATCGCTTATCATGGACAGTATAAGAAGCCACGAGGTAACATGAAATTCGTCCTGAATGTTTTGATATGCATATTGATCGAAGGTCCTTATTTATTTCGAAACGTGCGCATCTGATTTAGCTAACGCCGTGGAGCAGAGACGGTCTTCAGATGGCCCCAGGCTCCCAATTGGTCAATAAATTTCCTGTCTGGTATGGAACGTACGGAGTTCGTTACCATGTTCGCAGAGCCCACCACTGAGCCAGATGAATCCAGCCTATATCATACAATATTTTGTAATCTTTCATCGACGCCCGGGTTACCGAATAGTCTCTTCCCTTCAAAGTTTTCGCCAAAGTGCATGTCCCGGTCTGCTCAGCCTGCTTCAATTCATCACCACGATAACTGGTGAAAAGTAATGACGTTCCTTGTCGTGTTGTTTCCTCTGTCTTAGGTACAGGTATTTTCCTCAGTATTTTATTCACAACATATTTAATCGGTGTTTTTCTCTTAGGGTTTTTTTATTGCTAGTAGGGTGGGACTAAGTCCCTTGTACTGCGGCCACTTCTGGCCTGTAGTACCAGCCTCAGATGATAGGTGAGGGTCATTGCGGAGAAAATCTGCCCCAGCCCCACTTTGTCCACCACAAATCCCACTTGACCAGACCCCGGGATCGAACCCGGGCCGCCGCGATGGGAAGCCAGCGACTAACCGCTTGAGCTATGGCGCGGCCTCTTCTCTTAGGGTTAGTTTCGCATCCATACAAAACAATATGTACAATTATGGTTTCGTGAAACTTGTTTGGTTACATCCAGGTCAGAATGATATTTAAACTGAATGCAGCCACGACAAGTTTTTGCTTCAGACCCGCTGCTTTATGCTGGCATAAATGCAGTCGACAGTTGGTAGCAAGCAAACTAAGATACCATGCTGGATTTGTAGGGGTTCTTTTCAGTTTAGAAGTCGAATTCTAATTTAGCATGTCATGGCACATTCTTCACTCCCTTTTCTTGACAAACGTCATTGGGGAATCCGCCCCCCCCCCACACACACACACACACACACACGCGCGCGCGTCTGTGTCTGCAACCATATACGATTTAATGCATGCAACAGTCTATTTCGTATTTTTTCAAGTCTTGTCATTACTCGACTCCGCAATTTCAAATGAAAGAAAAGATTCTTCAGATCACATCTTTTCATTTTTAAGTCCAGAATTCAATGACAGGAATAATTCAGAGTTTATTTCTTGCAGAGCGTTGACTTTTACATGTCAATTGACTGGCTAAAATACCCTGTTATTATGTGTGTTGCTGATGACGGACAATATGATACGCACGTAGTTTCAGACATTAATAAGACATAAACAATGTAATTATTTCCGTGCTGTTTATCTTAAAAATAACTCGGCCGGAAACGTATACTTCGTTTTAAAATGAGATAATTACGCACCATCCAAAATCATGCTAGCCTCAGCAAAATGACATACGACTGCTGGCCGCTATATATTTGAAAAATTCGTTGTATTTTGTATGCCTCTTATCTATAAGTAATGTATTATCTTTGTAGCTCCGAATTAAATTCGACGACGCGGCCACTACGACGTTTGAATACCCGTCCGAGGCGTCGCTTCTGAGCGAGAAGTCGTCCCCTCCGAGTTCTCTGTCGTCACCAGCGGGTCTGCCTCACCCCACGTCTCCGAACGGACCCACGCCAGGCATTCCCGTGCCTTTGGGTGAGTAGCTTTTGCCATGCTCGCTAAGTAGCATCAGATATACAGAATGTCTGTATTATTTATCCGGAATTTAAAACATATGTTACAAACCTCTGTGTGTTCAGAAATACAAACAAAAAATGTACAGAATATTAACTGAGCCGAGAAGTAATAGTTAGTCTGCTTTGTCGAAACCGGCGGAGGTCATAGCAGCACAGCGTGTCTGTGTGCCTGCCATGTGTTGGCAAGCATCGCTGCGTGGCGAGGAAGATGTCACAGATTTTGCGTTGACATCGCGCAGCGAGTGGGGTTGTTGGCCATACAGAATGCTTTTAGGCAGCGTCTACACGAGCGCACAAAATGCGTCCGTTGTAGAAATAAACAAGAGAGGCAAATGCTACGCTTTCTTCTGGCTCCATTGCAGACAAAAAACTACGCACCGCATTCTGCAACTGTGGTGTCCTCAGCAAAGTACGTTCGTTACAACGGACGCGTTTTGTGCGCTCGTGTAGACCCTGCCTTAACGTGACAACACACTGTGTAATACTGGGAATTTGGAAGCAATAGTATTGCATTTCCCCTTCATAGCGGTTATCACCAAATACAATAGATACAAGAGGTTGTGTCCCTCATGTGCCCAGTGAGGAAGAAGGACAATATTGTCGGCAGAAACAGATGCCTGGTAGTTCAGCATCTTGAATATTAGATATATCGTACTTTCCTAACATATCCAGGTACTGGCGTGAATGAAATGTGTCTTGACAACAAAAGGATTGAAGGTCCTGGCATTCCATCCTTATGTTTGCCGTACTTCCAGTAGCATTAAACGGAATTGCCTGCTCACGCTGGTGCTCTACGTAGTTTACCATTTCTGAATATGCCGTAACTCTTGTGCTGAATGTTTATTTTGTATGAATAATTATGCGACATTATGTACATGCTCGATACTTCTGCCGGTAATGTTATGTAATGAATTAACAAGTACTACGAATGGCTGCTGCTCGTGTTGCATATTCGCAGATAAGTACGATAAGANACATTAAACGGAATTGCCTGCTCATGCCGGTGCTCTACGTAGTTTACCATTTCTGAATATGTATGTTATGTTATGTAATGAATTAACAAGTACTACAAATGGCTGCTGCTCGTGTTGCATATTCGCAGATAAGTACGATAAGATTCTTATTGTACTGTGTTGGAATTTCGTGCCAGACATTTACTGCATTAAGTGGAGGAATGAGTGGAAGATCACTAATTATGTAACATTTCTCAATTTCGTCTGTTTCTACGTACAAAAAAAAACCATGCTGCTTATTTTGGTTCTGTTATGGGACTTAAACCCTATTCGCCAGTTGCTCTTTCTATAATCTCCCCCCCGGACAGCTGGGAATACTGATCTTATTGGACCGGTATTGTTTGCTTCTGCAGATGTGCATTAGCAATCAGTAAACGCGTTTTATTGTTGTCCATGGTAATCAGAAGATTAGAGAAGAAGATAATGATAAAGTTGTCCCTGTGCTTAATTTACCACCACACCGTAAAGGAGTATGGGGATGTGTTATAGCCACGCCCCTTTTTACCCCCGTGAAAAAGAGTTTCTGCCTCCCATTGGAAGGGGCTGCGTAGGCCCCAGAGTGTTCTGGACACTATGGTGAAAATAAAAACTCTGTACCGGCCGAGGATCGAACCAATGTTCTTCGGTCGTCTGTTCACTATGCTGACATTTGTAGTAGTAACACGATTGTGACAAATGTTCTGTTTGTTGGGTAACTTGTCTGGAAGTTGGAGGAAGCTACCACTATCAAGTGTGTTAAGTGATGATTGATGAAATTGATGACGATAGTGGTAACCATTAGCACCATCATCCAAAATTAATTAATTATATTTAAAGTATACACGCACTTATAAGTTAGTGTTTCCATTGTGAACTCATCCTCCAATTGCTGTGTCTCGGCTCCTGGCATAGTGGTTTAAGTATCAGACCGCTCATAGTAGGATGTCTGTGAAATTCTGTAGACCTATTGGAACTTTGTTTTCCATTATTTTATAGAGCAACAAACGTAGAAGCCAAAGGAAAAGTGAAAACTTTCACTGTACTGTCTCAACTACTTTTATTCTAAGGACAAGATGTATACATACGAGTACATATGTATTACTTTTTTTATGTATCCTTTGGAAGCAAGATAGAAGGGTGAGAGCTGTTTGATTTCTTGCATTAGCTGTCCAGTGAACTTAACTCCTGAAGATAAACCTCTCAGTATAAATTAAATTTATGGATGAAGTAGACCTGGATGGACTGGCTGCGTTGCGATGCTGATTCTTCGTAACGAACTTCCAGATTCTTTAGAATTAAATGTGCCACATTTACTGAATCCATTTAGGTATCATTCGAGCTTGGATTAATTAATTAATTCGCATGGGGGCGGGTGGAGTCCAGTTGGGTCCACTTGGCACGGCGGCCACTGATTGGCCTGTTGTACCTGCTCCGGGTGTTTATGTAGATGGAGAATTTGGTGGAATGGAGATTGGCGGGGGAAACCGAAGTACTCGGAGAAAACCAACCCCAGCGTCACTTTATCCACCATAGATCCCACTCGACCAGACCCGAGTTTGAACCCTGGCCGCCGCTGTGGGAAGCCAGCGACTAACCGCTTGAACTATGGCGCGGCCTTTTCGAGCTTGGATAATTTAGTTTGTATTAAGGAATTCCGGCTTGATAGACGTCTAGGACTTTGTGGTAAAAATACGTTCTAGATAAACATCATAAAGACGCCTTGTCTAAAGATTGCCTATCTGGGAAACTGGATCTCTTGTGACTTCTCTTTTTAATGCTGGGGCTCTCCACTTACACATACAATAGGGCCTACGTACTCCCAGTATTTGTAATACGTCAATAACACGTAGACGCCTCTCCGCAGCCCAGTTGGAAGGGTCTTTCATCCAGTGGTGTAGCCTTACTATTCCTGCGTAGGAGAATCGATCATTATTTAGCGTGGTCGCAGCTCGTGGCGCCTGTATGTGTCTTGTACAGGACATTCCATAAAACATGTACAAGGAAGAGGAAAAGGTAAAAGAAACTTTATTTTGCTTCAGAAGTGGCAACAGAGATTGAACGGGTGTAAGTGGTATGTAATTTGTATGTAATTGCCTTCTGAGTAGAGATGATGATATGATGTTTTAACGTGTCTGCTCTGTTGATAGAGTATAACAAAGTAGGACAGTACGTGTTATCCCAATTTGATTATCAGATGATGTGAAAATTTGTGAAATTCATGAAAGAATTATTTATTATCAAAGTATCCGTCAATAATGCAACAATTTAAAAGACACGAGGAATATGTTTCATACTAAAAATGTATTTCAACGCTTTTTTATGTTGTTCAAATCATTCCATGTCAATAAGAAATTAAAAGCACATTCTATACATGAAAGAGTGTCAGTTCGTTATGACGATAACTTTATGAACCAGAGAGAACTTTAAGTATGGTTGGAAAGATTCAGAGGAGGACAGATGAGTGTTGTAACTACCGCGATCGAGCGGCCACTGACTTGAGCATGTGTTGTGGTTATGCAGCAGATCAGTCAGGACGTGTGTGACGACAGAAGGATCACTAGTCATGAATGAAGGAAGCCCATCTGTAATGGCTTAACCCTTTGAAAAACTTAAATTCGTGTAAATAACTAATAGAATTATTTGACTAAATCGTGTAAATAATACTTAAAGATTCAGTTGCTGCTTCACAGCAAACGCACACCCTGTCGATATTGCCAAGAATCTGAGAATCACATAACACTTGTGTACCCTCTGTTTGCCTCCACCTAAACACAGGACAACACAAACACAGGGTATAGGAGAGATGATGGAGAAAATGACATAATGGGAACTTCATCATTTATACTTTTCACCGAACTGTAAGGTGTGTATCGGATGGGCGAGACATAGGAATATACTGGGGAGATGAGGGAGGCTCACAAAAGCTAGTTTGAAAACCATTTGAGAGAAATAGGCATAGATTGAAGGATAATATTTAAAAGGAAATTGAGTGTGAGGTATTCGATTGAAATTGTGCTGGATAGGGTCCAGCGGAAGGTTCTTGTGAATACTGTAATGAACTTTCGAGTTCCATAAAATCTTACTGCTTTTTTTACGTCATAACGACGCTCGGTTTTTAAAGAACAGCTCTTTTAGAAAGAGGTATGTAGTTGTGCAAATGGTGTCATTGGCCAAAATAACACATGTAAGATGACATTCTGAAATCTTAAACGATGAACTCTCGTATGATTTATTGTTTTATACAGCGGAAGCAAAGATCAGATTATTTTGCTTCTATGAAGCCGATGGTTTTTTTATTGCTAGTGGGGTGGGACTAAGTCCATTGCACTGTGGCCACTTCTGGCCTATTGTACCAGTCCCAGATAATAGGTGAGGGTGATTGTGGAGCAATTGTTGGAATGAAAATTGGGAGGGGAAACCGAAGTACTCTGAGAAAACTTGCACCAGCGCCACTTGACCACCACAAATCCCACTTGATATGGCCCGAGATCGAACCCGGGCCGCCGCGGTGAGAAGCCAGCGACTAACCGCTTGAGCTGTGGCGCGGCTCCAAGCCGATGGGTTAGTAAAATTTGTTAATGTGATCATTGTGGGCCAGTGGTGCCACCCGCTTCATGAGTATAAATGTTGGCTGCTAGGTCTGACTAGTCGTTTAGTTCCGCAAAAATTAATCTGTGTTACTGATTTGTTTCATCTGAAAAGCCAGGTTTCCTTCTCACCGCCGCGTCTAGACTGGCTCTGGGCCCAGCCCAACCTCCTGTCAACCAGCTTCCGTGGGTTCTTTCCTCGGAAATAATGCTGACCGTTTACTTCCCTTTACTGCGGAAATTATTAACTGCATGAAGCTTTATCTGCATTCCCCGTACGGCTTCCTGTCATTGTGCTGAAGCACAGGGATAACTTAATCTTTTGTGCGTTTGGACGCCTTCAGGGTACTGTAGTCGCTTTCTGACTTTCTACATGCATTGCAGTGTCTCTGTCATGCCTGGAAAGTTTTGTGGAAACTATTTTGCTAGAACCCTATCAGTACTTCGAGCTGATGAAAACGCGACAAATTTAGACGTATGAAAGGCAATATACGATAATCTGAACTATTCGTACAGTAACTTAATGCAAACATTAGAGAAGAACAAAACCAACAAAAAAACAAACTCCGTAGCTTTAGATAGACTTGAAAGGATTCTGACGATGGTGTATACTGTACTTCTTTTGGCTTATTTTGGACTTCACCCATCGTCTGGTATGTAAAAGACAAAAGACCACGACGTTTCGGAGACTGGATCTGTCTCCGTCTTCAGGTGGATAGGGAAGGATAAACCTACTCAGTTGGGCCCGTTAGAAAGAGCTAGTCTCAATCACTGGTCCAGAAAATCTGATAGCGCCGGGAATCGAACTGGATCTGTAGCCAGAAACTCTGACCACAGACGCGGTCTATTAGAGAAGAACTATTTGGATAATATTAATATTGTGATACTGCAAAGGAAGTGGATACAGCATTCAGAAAGATTGCCTGAAACCCCCTTCCCAGAGCTCTTTATCAGTAAGCTTACACCTAAATGCCTAACATCCCAGGGATGCCCCACAAAAAAGGGACGGAACTGTTCTACTTCTTGTAATGCCGCGCCATAGCTCAAGCGGTTAGTCGCTGGCTTCCTACCGCGGCAGCCCGGGTCTGGTCAAGTGGGATTTGTGGTGGACAAAGTGGCGCTGGGGCAGGTTTTCTCCGAGTACTTCGGTTTCCTCTGCCAATCTTCATTCCACCAATTGCTCCACAATCACCCTCACCTATCATCTGTGGCTGGTCCAATAGGCCAGAAGTGGCCGCAGTACAAGGGACTAGTCCCACCCCACTAACAATAAAAAAATACTTCCTCTAACCTTGGAACTACCCAATTGCTTACTCCGTGGAGTTGATAGTTCTTGAATATGTAAATTGAATTCGATTCAGGAACTGCGTTTGCCGCGTGTCACATTCCGAAATAACACGTGCTAACAAATGCAACAGAAGGTAACGGTGTCAGTCTCGAACCTGTGTGTTCTTTACATATCGCAAACAGTTAACAGCAAACGAGTGTGGAGGTGAAAATTGAAAGTTCTTGTAGGACAGTCTCCCATTTATTTGCTTTAAGGTGAATGGTGATAGCGAAATGGTGGTGATGGGTCAGGAAGGTGGGTTCGAAACATAGCAGAACTCGACCTCAGAACATAAGAAATTAAGATTTCCTTCGTACTTTAATACATTCGTCAGCTTAAGGGAATGATGAAATCTAAAGAACGGAAACAATCCTGGTGAAGCATGTCATTATGTGGTTTTGTTTGTAACTGAAAGATTAAAGTTACGAACAACACATAATAGACTCAACATTGTGAAACGCTTTGTTCGACAGAAATATAACTGAAATTTCATCCTATGAGTTCCCATGTAAACAGAGGTTTCTTGCTGCTATTTAAACTAGTTTAATATTGTCGGTCACGTTAACTGAAATTGCCCTGCCTTTGGATGTTTGGAATGTGCCCTCTGAATGTATCTGGGCTTTTTCACTGCATATCCTTAACATTTCTTAGCTAAATAACAAATCGACAGAGTAGAGTTCTCTTCTAGAAGCTGTCCGTCGCTCAGCTGGTCAAAAAATTGGTCCTCTTTATGAACCAGACAATTCATTACTTTGTTTATAGTAGCACGCCACTAGACGTTACCTTGAGCCAGTTCCATACGATCCACACTCCCACGCTATATTTAAGATCCGGTTTAATGTTATCTTTCCTTCGTCTGTACCTCCCAGTGGATTCTTCTTCCCCTCGGATATTCCGTAAACATAATTTTAAAAATTACATATCATGCTCGTGGTACAAGGATTGTAACTGTACTTCTTTTGGCTTATTTTGGACTTCACCCATCGTCTGGTATGTAAAAGACAAAAGACCACGACGTTTCGGAGACTGGATCTGTCTCCGTCTTCAGGTGGATAGGGAAGGATAAACCTACTCAGTTGGGCCCGTTAGAAAGAGCTAGTCTCAATGACGGAGACAAACGTCGTGGTCTTTTGTCTTTTACATACCAGAAGATGGGTGAAGTCCAAAGTAAGCCAAAAGAAGTACAGTATACACCATCGTCAGAATCCTTTCAAGTCTATCCAAGGATTGTAACTGTTCCTTCATTCATTCCTCTTCGGTATAGTGTACAATGGGATTCTAAATTATTGTCGGGGTTTCCAACAATAATTTAGAATCCCATTGTATTGTTAAGTGGCTGTCAAGAGATAAATGTGGGCAGAATCTGTAATCACTGGTACCAGTAGAAGTCTCATATGGTAGTGAGTGTAGTATCATTGCCAACGATTTTCCATGCTAGTTATAGTACGTACCTGTACTAACATGCAAATTATTCATTGTAAAATATACTTTCAGGCGTGCTTTACGTATGAATGCCGACGTTTCGGAGGAACGTCGGTTAACACAATATCTACACTACGCCAAATCCCAGAAGATGGCATTCTTCATAGTCACCACCGTGAAAACCTCGTATCTTACAAAGTGCTTTTACGTATGTTATGTTTGCTTTGAAAATCTTCTACTGCTCTGTCGATCCGTCATTCCGTATCCAGCGACGGCTGTATGGACACGCAGAAAATATCGGTTACCATCGGTTTGGGTCGTGAAAGTGTTTCATCTTCACGAGGAACTTACGTTCAAATGACCGGTGAAGATGTTGGTCTCCGGGTATTGTAAAAAGTTCAATCCTTCGATATTACATCTGCTTTCATCGGGGTTATATAAGACATAAGTTTATATCGCGTTTTGACGAACGCGTCTTGCAGTATTTTCTGTTTCTGTACAGCTCTATTTATGAAGCAGAATCCACTATTCGACTGTTCCATTCTGTGGATGGAGATGTATTTCCGGTTTGCATACTGAATAACTTGCATGGGCCAAATTACGTGTTGTGCGGGTCGCTTCCGGCATAGAGACATTGCCTTGAGGTAGAGTTAATCGAAACTTCGTGCGAGTTTAGACCGTTCGGTCGTCTTGTGCAAATGTTACGGCATGGCTAGCCTTGACCTTACCTTTCCAATAGCTGTGAGGTGTAATCAACCTGTCTCTGACGTTCATGCCATCGCACAACTGCATGAATGCCATTTTGGACAATACGTACCAGAGGCAACACCACACACTCTCTTACAGAACTTATGCAGAGTTAAAGACTGCAGTAGACGCGAAACTGAGGACAGTACAGAGACAAATTGGTTACTGAAGGCAGCGCAAACGTAATAGCTGGGACGTTATATCAAATTAAATATTATTTGAGAAGTTACATGGTTCTAATATTCATATGTCTAATTGCCTTACCGATATACATACGTTTCTTTATATTGCATGTAGTCAATAAGGAAATGGCAGGTTTATACTCTTCAGAATGTCATTGAAATCTGGTCGTTCTGATCAAGATCTCAGATGGATTGAACACTATAATTAAAGTTTGGATTTATGTTTGCCTTTATAATATTTTAAGTGTTGAATGTATATTTCCAACTGCCATATATCAAAATTAAGAGGATAACGGTAAAAAAGGCCGCACCATAGCTCAAGCGGTTAGTCGCTGGCTTCCCACCGCGGTGGCCCGGGTTCGATCCCGGGTCTGGTCAAGTGGGATTTCTGGTGGACAAAATGGCCCTGGGGCAGGTTTTCTCCGAGTACTTCGGTTTCCCGTGCCAATCTTCATTCCATGAACTGCTCCACAATCATCCTCTCCTGTCATCTAGGGCTGGTACAATAGGCCAGAAGTGGCCGCAGTACAACGGACTTAGTCCCACCCCAATAGCAATAAAAAAGGTAAAAAAAAAGGATAAATTATCCCTGTAACCGGCCATGGAAGCCCATAGGGTTGTGAGACGACGAGACTCCCACATTTTCTAGACAGTTGGCTCACAGATGGCGTTGAGGTTGTCAACCTTACGCGCCGGCCACCATTTACCCCCTGCCCCAGGAAGATACCTGGTACTCATTTCTGTTAGAGGATGAATCGACCCAAGGGCCGTAGTGCGACTGGAAAGATTATATCAATTTAAAAAATCCATTGACTTCGTCGGGATTTGAATCCGCGACCTAAATTAAGAGGATACATTTTGAAATGTACTCATAACTAACACTATGATAACAGAAGCCGAATATTCAACATTGCTAGTGTCAAAAAGTCTGTCACTGGACACGAACCTGAGCCAGTTCGTTGTGTCTGCAAATATTTTTGTGGGAAAACTGTAGGAAATAGGGTGTAGTCTCCACGTTTAGTATTCGATTCTTCTCACCGTGAAATTAAATTCCAGTGCATAATCCCGACTTCGCTGAGATGTTTACATGCATGCTATGACAACTTATGAATGTGTTGCTAGTGACATTAAATTCTTTTCGCTTGACGTGAACTCGCCAGTTCCGGCCACGAGCACGTAACATTTCATGCTTCATCGCAGCATGTCATAGATGGTCGTACACTTGTCAGTAGGAACCAGACTTAGTCCTTATACGTTCCATTCGATATATAGAAATTAACAGGAATCAGAGAGGAGAAAGAGCATGGCATACATTTGTACGTATCGTTGCATTTAGATTTTAAACACGAAAAGATACGACTTTACACAGCCTACTGTTACTGACCACCATGACGTTGCTTTGTGATTATTTTAGGTGCCATGTTCATGTCTGGTTGCCATGCAGTTAAGTCAGAGACGGAGAAACGGAGGAAGAAAACCAAAGATACGAAAGGCTTTTATGTCATTGAATACGAAGAGGTGAAGGAATAGTCGGTGACAAAAGAAATATTTTACCGCAACAGAATGGAAAATAGCAGATCTCCAAAGTATGTTCTTCGGTATAAATCAAGAGGAAATAAGGACATGGGAAGACCAAAAGATGATTTCAGCCTAATCCTGGGCACCAAAAGCTGTTGTAATTTGCAAATGTATTCGGATGAATTTCCTCGGTTACAGTTTTATTGACGTGACGCTGTTGGTGTAGCACCCAGTCGTCTCGATCTTCCCTTTGCTGACGTCGAATTCCTCGATATTATTGGCCTGTTATGAAACCCGCTTTAGCTGCTGCTTCTTTCAGGGCATGATATAAACATGAAGTTCTGAAAAGAACTCCTGACGCCAGTGGTTCACTCTATACAGTGGTGATAGGTTACAAATTTGGTTTTCCATTTGTCTGAACAAATCCACTAATAATATTAAAGATTAAGCCTGCGTTAAATTTGCCAGCGTTGACGTCATATTTACGCAGTGTTGACGTGTTTGTATCTTTAATTCGTATATTTAAAAAATCTGTATGCCGTAACGATTATCCACCTTCACGGAATACGAAAGGGTCACTTCGGAATTAAAATTTATGTTAATATTAAAATTAATATTAGGGAAATACGGTGTGGTTTGGACTGAATTGCTCTGGCTCCTGATGTAATCTACTGGCGGACTGTTGTGTACACGACACTGAACGCTGGGTTCCATAATGGGCGGGAAATTCGTTTATAAGCATATGTCTGCTACCCAAGAAGCACTGCGCTCGATGGAATTGCTTTACCGTCATTCCAATCTTTCAGCCCTTTAAGACTGCATTTAGAATGTTGTTCACAGTGGTGCTGGATAGTTTATTGCTGCTAAAGTGTCCTGTAGTAGAGAGATTTCAGCCAGCCAGTGGCTTGCGTTTCAGTTTTTGCACTTGTTGGACTACACGCATGATACATAGGCCGGAGAAGTTGCCTGACTAGAGCACCTCTAGTCCCTGTTGTTTACGTCTTTTTTCTCACCGAATGTCCGCGATAAGCCCCAAGGACGCTTTCTGGTTATATATACTATATAGTAAGCCTTGCTTAGTCATATTATGAGCGGTTTAAGAGCCCAAGAACCGTTAAAGAAGCCTAAGCGCGTGAAGACGTGTGAGAACTGGAGACAGAGTTCCACGCATTCTTGGTCTCTACACTAGATGAAAGTAGGTAGTCTGCTTTACTTCCCGGGTAGAAGGCCGGGTGGTCTGACGGGACATTGGAAGGGAAGAGAAACAAATTTGGCCCTTCCAAAGGGGAGGGACACATCCAACTTGCCCAGCCCATAATCAAGAACTTTACTGAGATTTTTTTGGTTGACATTAAGAAAGCAAGAGAAAATTAAATGTTTGGCTTTCACACAGTGGGATCTTATCAGCAGCACATGTACCTGCTTGTAAGATAAAGGAGAGTCCTGTATTCTGATGAGTTGTGGTTGCAATATTTATTGTATCAACACTGATGAGCTTCAAAGCAGTCACCACATGGATATTTATCAGTGTTGATAAAGTTGTCAGTCATTTTGATATTCATGATTTCATCCATAAAACTAAAGTAATGTAATATCTGAAATGCTCTTAGTGTATGTAAGTATATAACACATCTCTCATATGCTTAGCGCCTCATATGAACACCCATAAATGCAGAATAAAGTACTTTTAATAATGTTGCATTTTCATAATACCCCAAAACCAAGCATGTGTTCATGTTTTGTTACTAGAATACAGAATGAACACATAATGTAATGGCACCTAACAAATCCTTAAAAAACTGTCAAAGTTAAAACTATTTTAGAACAGCAGCAACATGCCGAAATTACACTTATGAAAGAAAAAAAAGAGCAAATTAAAGTACAGGAATGTTTGTTTTAATTCTGTTTAGAAACTTTTAACTTTTAGTCTTCTATCCTGACGCTTGAAGACTAAAATATAAAAAACTATAATTTCCCTGTGGTTTTGTATGGCTATGGAACTTTGTCTTTTGCCTTAAGGAAGAAACATGGCTTGAAGGTGTTTGAGAACAGGAGAATATTTGGGTGTAAGTGGGAAAGTGGGAGGAAGTGACAGGAGGACAGGGAAAATGGCATAACAGTATGCTTCATAATTTATAATCTTTGCCAAATATTATCAGGGTGATCAATTCAAAGAGGATGAGAAGGGTAGAACATAAAGCACACAGGATATGTGACTAGTGCTTACGCTTTAGTCAGAAGGCATAAAAGGAAGAGTCCATTTTGGAGAACCAAACATTGATGGAAGGGTAATATTAAATCAAATTTTGTTTAAATAAGATGTGAGGATGTAAATTGGATTCACTTGACTCCAGACAGGGATCCAGCTCTGGGTTTTTATGATCATGTTAGTGAACCTTCCGGTAACATAGAAAATTATATTTTTAACCCAAGTGATTGTGAACTGTTTAAGAAGCTTGTTTTATTTGTTCATAATTTATTTTCTAACTTGTTTCATATTTATATATATGGATGCTGTTTCAGGTTCAAATAAACCGCCTATCCGACCAAAGCCTGTGTTTGTATTGCAGGCTTGGCCAGTTGGTACAGAGTCCCTGATTTAGTTAGTATTTTAGTATACATAAAACTAGGTTTGTTGCCCTACCCTAGCACTTAATTGCTTGCTGACTCCTTAAAGCAGGATTCTTCTTTAGAAGCTAATAGTCGCTCCGCTAGTCAAGAAATTTCCCACCTTTCATGGAACCTAGAGGTTCATTAATGGTTCATGTGAGCCTGCCACTGGACCCTATCACTAGCCAGATGAAAATCCAGTCACACCTTCATATTATATTTCCTTATAATCTATCTTAATATTACCCTCGTGCCGCGCCATAGCTCAAGCGGTTAGTAGGTGGCTTCCCACTGTGGCGGCCCGTGTTCGATCCCATGTCTGGTCAAGTGGGATTTGTAGTGGACAAAGTGGCTCTGAGTACTGAGGTTCCTCTGCCAATCTTCATTCCACCAATTGCTCCACGATCACCCTCACCTATCATCTAGGGCTGGTACAATAGGTCAGAAGTGACCGCAGTACAAGGGACTTAGTCCCACACCACTAGCAATAAAAGAATTTTACCCTCCCATCTATCAATAAGTCTCCCATTTGGTTTCTTCCCCCTAGGTTTTCCTACTAAAATTTTATATGGATTTCTCATCTTTCTCATACATACTGTATGTCATATCTGTCTCATTCAGCTTGATTTTTCACCTAAATAGTACCTAGTGGATAAGAGCACAAATTTTCTGCATGCACATTAGCAACTACAAGATACATAAATGGAGCTTAAGAGTAGCCTAAGCATTATATGTAGTGATAGTGTAAGCTTGTTTCCTGTAGGTGGCAGTGGCCTGGCTAGCTATACCCCAAGCAAGATTCACCTTGGTAGTGAAGACTTCCAGTTGGGGGTGACTAGAGCTGCACCATTACTACCACATCGTACCACAGACATGGCAGTGTCTTCTGGGTCTAAGCAGACAGAAGAAGAAGAGGAGGAAGATTACTTAAAGCCAGCTGAGGATAGTGAGACTGTGGCTTGGAGTTCAGAAACCGCATCTGACTTGTTATTTTGATGATCACCTTGAAACAAGGTAATAAATATTTAAGATTTGAGGCTTTCACGGCGGTGACTATGAAGAAAGCAGTCTTCTGGGATTTGGCACCGTGTATATGTNGTGGAACCCAAAGGTTCATTCATGTTACAAGTATTATGTTTTTGGACATTATCCATCGTCCTGTCCATTTTCTAAAAAACCGTCTTGTTTATTTTTCAAAACAATATTTCGGAGACTGGATTCATGCCAAATGTATTCAGTATTTTCTCTTCTCCATTATTTCTTCATTCCAGCCAACTTTCTGCCCTCCGAAGCCCCCCTTTCAACCAAATGATACTTGAATGGTACACATGATGAGTGCAAAATATGTTCATGTTGCAAAATTTCTTCATGTTCCTCTTGAATTATTGGCACAAAGATTGATTAATGATAGAAAGCCTCCAGTTATTTCTTTGGGCAGGCCATCTTGATCTGTGTAATGTTTTGGTTTTGTTGATTTCATTGTAAAGATCGCTTTTTATAAACCTTCTATTTCATTTTTCTGCTTGATTTCCCATTCTTTGGCCCTTGAATGCAGAACATGATGAAATCTTAAAGTTCATTGAAATCTTCTGTTGATCACTCTCAATCTCACCTTTGTTATTGTCACTTGCTTTATGTATACCTATGTAATTTATTTTATTACTAAAATATGTAATTCTGTACCATTTCTATCATTGGCCTCCTCCAGAAAGTTAATATATTGTCCCTGGGAATAGTCAAACAGAATGTTAATGGTAAAACAAAAATAAAAAAAAAATCACATCATATAAAAGTTTGATAACATCAGAAACATGCATGAATAGTTCCTCTCTCTCTCCCCCCCCCCACTTTCTCCTCGTTCGCCNCCTCGTTGGCACTTAAAAATTGTTTCATAGTATATATTGCCAGTTGAAACAGAGACTGTTATTTTAGACCCAGCTTTTAATCAAACGTTTACAGTGCCTTGTTGCATCCAAACCCTGCATCCCATGTGTGGGACATAAACTGTAAAATAAATCTGTTATCACTAAAGCTAATGTAGTGTTAAAGCACTAATGTTCCTGGGCATGGTTTATTCCTTGTAATACTTTGGCAGTATGAAAGGCAGTGCAGTCCAACAGATATATAGGTCTCTGAATGTTATGTATTTGTGTAACTGAGCAGTGTTAATCTCATGTACCATGCGTGTCGTAATAATGCTGGTACATATGTAAAAATACAAGTTTGGAGTTTGGTGCCCCATATACATTCAGATGTGATCTTGCAATTGCTTACTAGATCTTTTTTAAACAAATGAATATATGACTCTTCTGTTAGTAACTACTGTACTGACAGAAAGTATAAGCATTAAAATGTGACACAAATTATATTGAAGGTGAAAAAGATAATAAATCGCCAATACAGTTCCATGTTTCTTTTGTATTTTGCATTAATTTGAGGGTGGCTGAAGCAGTTTATTAACAAAATTTACATGTTTGAAATAGGCCTGCTTCTTTCGTACAAGTGTTCTCAAATGCCAGCCATCACAGATGAGTGGTTAGCACATATACAGTGTATCCAGGTTCTGTTAGGACTGTGTTCATTAAAAATACAAGACATGAATTTTAAAATATTTCACTCTTTTTATTCAAAATAGTCTCCTTCTGAATCAATACAAGCCGGAATCGATTGATAAGTTTTTGAAAACAGTCACTGTATGCCTTTTGTGGAATCGCATTTAAAACTGCGGTAGATTCCCTTTGGATGTCCTGAATGGTGTCATGACGGTCTCCTTTCATTGCCAACTTAACTTTTGGGAGTAACCAGAAATCTGCTGGATGAATGAATGACATGGTATGCTGATCCATGACTCATGTTAAGAATTCCGGCTATTTCATCCACCGACACTTGGTGATTCTCCATCACTAGGGCTTCAACTGCTGCAATAGATTCAGGGGTCACAACTTTGTGTGCCTGACCCGGGCTAGGAGCATCTGCCACAGACGTCACACCATTTCTGAATTTCCTACTCCACTCGTACACTTGCTGCTGTGACAAGCATGCATCATACCGAACCTTCATCCGTCAATGAACTTCAGTCGGTTTCACACCCTCACTGATCAGAAAACGAATTACAGAACATCGTTGTTCTTTCATGCATGTACGTAGTGGAGCAGCCATCTTCAAACTGGCACTGTGATGGCATTCTGTTTGTCTGCATTATACTGCCACCTAATGGACAGTCTTTATAGTATTGGTAACATGTCTTCCAACGTATAGGACAATGGCACGATATTTCGAATTTTTATCTCAGTTTTACGGTTTTCGTTTGACTCACCTACGTACTTACTTAACTCTCTCACTCACTCATGGAGCTGAGCCCTTCTTGAGGAGCCGCCAATTGTGCAGCTGCTCAAGAATTTCCAAGCATTTTATGGAATCAGAAGGTTCATTACCATGTTCACAAGAGCCCTCCACTGGTCTCTATTCTGAGCAAGATCAATCCAATCCATACCATCCCATCCTATCTCTCTAAGATCAATTTCATTATTGTCCACCCACCTACACCTTGGTCTTCCCAGTAGTTACTTCCTTCTGGCTTTCCCGCCAATATCCTATATGCATTCATCATCTCCCCTATTTCGTGCCACATGCCCTTCCCACCTGATCCTCCTTGACTTGATCATTCTAATTATGCTTGGAGAAGAGTACACATGCTTAAAAATATTATATCTGAGCATCATATTATGTGTGAGGAATTTCTTTATTTATTCCATCACCATAGTAGGTACATCATTTCATACAATAGTTCCACAACCATCACATACAAAACACAACACTTCTCCAAAATACAAGGAACACAGACAAGGAGAGAACGCAATCAATCATATGCCTACAGGCCAACACATCACATACTACACCAATACAAGACCATGAAGCACCCTGAAGAAACACATCTGCACACAGCTACTGCATCCAAACCAAACATAAGAGAACCCTTTATACACTTCTAATTTTAATGATTTAACACATGCTTGAGCATTCATTCTCACTTAAACACTGTTCTGTAACATTCAGTCTTAATATAATAATGTTGTCCTGTTTTATCCAGAATCAACACCAGTTATGCTGAATGGAAGAAGTTGACTACAAGTTCCTGATAGTAAGTGAGCATGTACAGACCTGATGCCTAAACCTCACCTTATCTGACCTGACAGATACTGCCAACAGCCACAGCTTGGAAACTGACTTTCTGCAGCAAGCTTCCATCACATTTTTGGCAAACCAACAGTGTCAATTATATATAATATTTAACTATCTACATTTACAAACAAGGTATTTGTTCCAATTTATTAATGTATTCTGCTTACAAGAGTATTTTAGGATACAAATTTACAGTGAAATATCAGAAACTCAGTATACATTTTACAAAGAGTATGTGTGTGTTGTATTTATTGATTGTGGTAACAGTGATTCTCCTTCCATTTATATATGGGGAGTTGATATCTTCCATTTTTATGGTTATTAAGTCATTAATTTGTAAGAACAATGTAACACCAGTAATATGTAGCTCTCATGTGATGTTAAGTGAATCAAGTGTAGTTTTCTTAACAACCTTCCATTCCTTGATATTTGATGTTTATAAACATTTCTCCTTGAAAGTAGTCAGATCAGATTTAAATTGTAAATTCTGGACAATGGAAAAAGTCCAGAACCCAAGTAATTCTGTAGTTAATATGGTTTTACAAAACTGTTCTAGTTTTTCAGAGCTATCTTTAAGCAAAGACCAATTGAAATGGCTTGTATTTCATTGGTCATTATGTTTCTTTAAAGAAGTAATTTTGCTGTTTCTTCTTGTTGGTCCATTCCAGTCGTTTACATCTGTATTTAGTGATCTATAATTATTGTTCATTTCCATCACTTTAATGTTATCTTGTCTGTCTGCACATTACCTGGTGATTTTGAATATTGAATCTGCAGTTATATTGTTGAAGTGGTTAATTTTTCACCATAACTGGTCTTTTAATGTGATTAATAACGTAGTGAAGGATTTCTACTCAAATGTTTGTTGTGGTGAAGGCGACATGTTACAGCACTACCACACTTACACATATAGTATGGATAACATTAAACTATTGTACCCAGAAAGTTGTAACAGTATTTGACCTGCATATTGTAGCTGTAGATAAGGAAGTGGGAAATATCATTTAGCGATGTGCATGTGTTGAAGTAACCTGCCAGTATAAGATTTCTGATATGAATATTATGAAATTCCTCAAACACGTAGGAGTGTGTGATATACTGCCAGTAATGTATCTGTAACTTGAAATAGTAACTCTGGCCAGTTCAATTGAAGGCTGGTTTTTACAGTTTTTCATATGTACTGTCCTCATTTGGGATATGCATTCATGTATTCAGTAGCATACGGTGTGTCATTTCAAAATTCCAGCAGAAGCTTCAGTATAACCAGGAATTCACATTTCTGAAGATTATTAATGGTTTCTTGTAATGTATTCATGTTATGTTACAAAGTGTGTGTACTCACAATAGACATTCCAATAGATAGTAAAATGTTGCAGTCTTTGAAAGGATCCTTCCTTCAAAGAATTTCTTTCTTTCTTATTTTGTATCTGTTGTTACCAGTGAGGTTCTTAGTGAGATATAATAAGGTAGGAAATAATGTTTCTCATCTTTTCACCTGCATGTGTAAAATTACATAAAGATGGTAATATTACTTAAAGAAAGCCTAGATTCAATTAGGAGGGAAGTATTGTACAATATTCTGATAGAGTTTGGGATACCCATGAAACTAGTTAAGCTGATTAGAATGTGTTTAAACGAAACGTATATTAAAGTCCATATAAGTAAACATTTGTCTGATAAATTTCCTATCCAGAATGGTCTAAGACAAGGAAATGCTTTATTGCCACTCCTTTTCGACTTTGCTTTAGAATATGCCATTAGGAAGGTCCATGAAAAGCAGGTGGGACTGAAATTAAACGGGTTACATCAGCTGTTGGTCTGTGCCAATGATGTGAATCTACTGGATGATAAGAGAAAAGAAAAACACACAAACTTTAATTGACGCAAATAAGGAGGTTGGTCTAGAAGTAAACACAGAGAAAACTAAGTATATGTTGCTGTCTTGTGAACAAAATGCAGGGCAAAAACATGACATAACAATAGGAAACAGATGTTTTGAAAATGTGGCACGGTTGAGATATTTGGGAACAGCGATAACAAATCAAAAGCTGATTCAGGAGGAAATAAAGAGGAGATTAAACTCGGGTAATGCTTGCTAGCATTTAGTCCAAAACCTTTTGTCTTCTCATCTGCTGTCCAAAAACATAAAAATTAGAATATACAAAACTATAATTTTGCCAGTGGTTCTGTATGGGTGTGAAACTTGGTCTTTGATATTAAGGGAGGAACATAGACACAGGGTGTTGAGGAGAATATTTGGACCAAAGAGGGATGAAGTGACAGGAGGTTGGAGAAAACTGCACAATGAGGAGGTTCATAACTTGTACTCTTCTCCGAATATAATAAGAATGATCAAGTCATGAGGTGGGCAGGGCATGTAGCTTGAATGGGGGAGAAAAGGAATGCATATAGGATATTGGTGGTAAAGCCAGAAGGAAAGAGACCACTGGGAAGACCAAGGCGTAGGTCAGTGGACAATATTAAAATGGATCTTAGAGAGGCAGGATGGGATGGGATGGATTGGATTGATTTGGCTCAGGATAGGGACCAGTGGAGGGCTCTTGTGAACATGGTAATGAACCTTCAGGTTCCATAAAATGCTGGGAAATACTTGAGTAGCTGCTTTTTTGGCCTCTCAATAAGTGCTCAGCTCTATAAGTATGTATGTAAATAAAGATGGTAATATTTCTGAACAATTAATTAACATAATATTAACACAAGAGATTAAAAACACACACAAAGTAACTCAGCAGTCAAAGTAATGAAGGATATAAACTATGTTTATGTTAGGTTATCTCCCTTATAAGCAGGATATTTGAGTTCAAGTTCCCAAAGAGTTTTGAAGTATTTGTCATGACCTACATACAGTTGTCTTAAGTTTGAACCACTGTTTCCATTAGCTAATCACCATGTGGTAGCTCAGCAGGTATAGTGACTGGCTGTGGGTTGGACAATAGAGAGGTTGGAATTCAAGTCCCAGTACGGGTAAGAATTTTCTCTTCTACATGTTGTTAATCTGGTTCTGGGGCCCATTCAGCCACCTATTCCATGGGTACTGGGGTGAGGGGGGGGGGTCTTTCCTTGGGGCTAAAGTGGCCGGAGCATGTAGCTGACCACTCACCTCCAACTAGTAGCAAGGTCAAGGAAAACTGAATCTATATAACCACTCTCCCACACGCCTTCATGGTGTAGTGCTTAATTAATTAAGCACAGGGACAATTNATTAAGCACAGGGACACCTTTTACCTTTTTTCATCAGCATTTGACATCAGATAACTTATGAGTTTCATTCACAAAACAAATTCTTGAAGTTTGGAACTGTAAACCACTATTGGATGTAAATCTTGTTCCAAAAATTAATTTCGTTTTGTGTTAGTCTTGAGGTATGAGGTCAGTGTAGTAGCACCCATATGTAGCTCTGCCTTGACTTCAAATTACATAATCCTCTAATTGCTTAGAACATAGGCTCCTCCTGTAATACAGTTACTGCAATTTTCTAGTTAAAATATTTAAAAATGATGTAAAGAGTTATGTCTGAATTTGTTCAGTATCTGAGGTATATTTTATATAGATATATAAAAGTCTTTTGGGGGAGGATGTCAGTGATATATATATATATATTATCAGGTGTTATCTAAATTAATACAGAAACACAAGTTTATTTGATGACATGTCAGAAACCTGGTAGTCGTGTGATTTCCTATGCCTGAATAATATACACATATTCGTTAAAAGAAAAGTATGTTACAGAATGTGTTCCTTAGTGTATTTATGCATTATCTTCACTAAAACTTAAATAAATATTATAAGAACAGGAGGTAATATGTTCTAAACACATTTTGCAAAGTTACTTTTAGAAATTACTTACGACAATATACAGCATATTTTTCAGTCTGTAGTTCATATACCTTCAAGATCCAGAAAGCAAGGTGAACTTGGTAAACTAGAGCTACAGTACAAGACTCTCTGATCATGAGATTTGTGAGCAGTGCAGGAAGTCGGAACCAGTAAAGGTGTAGTAGCAATGTGGATCATCAACTAGTACCTGAGCCAAAACAGAATTGCTTTCGTTCAGTTAATTTGAGCACTACACAAGTACCACTAGTGGTCAGTATATTCTGACATGGTCGGTCTGTTTCTTTCCTTTGGCTCTGTTACAGTCCCTTCATCCCTCACCCCTTAGGTGTCAAAAGAGTCTACCAGTAAACTGTAAGTGTAATATGATGACAGAAAATTCATTACATATCTTGCAAGCATTCGTTTCACAGTTATACTCTTATTACTGTATTGTGAAACAAAGAAGGGATGACCATGTAACTCTGATTCTGGTGGGTTAGTATGACATCGCTAAAGTATATGCCAATGAATTCATCCCTTTTCGTGGGAAATGGCATTGCATATTATGAAAGTATTTCATTTATAAGAGTCAAGTCTGTAATTGTCTTATGAAATTTGTGACCGACACTATCCATCATTATCTCAGCAGTATTTTAAAAGAAGCTGCATTGTTCTTCTTCTGCTTGGTTTTACGGAGAGAAATACAAAATGCAATAGTCACATCTATATCTTACATTACTTCTGCCACAATTTTATCAGTGTAGATATGCATTTAAATCCATGTGACTGTACTAACTGATCTTAACTGTTACAACTTCATGTAAGTTAATTACCAGTCCCCATAAACCCATTTGAATGTGGTCTTTTCTTGAGATACAAATTCTGATGATTAATTGTGGAGTTTGTACTTTTCAGTCATTCTAGCAGAGGGCAGACATGATTTTCCATCATTCTTTTCAACTTCAGTAATACTGACAGCCAGAGTACCATTTAGTGTAAGATGGAATAAAGCGAGATATACGACATTTATACGAGTATAGTAAACCCTCATCGTAACGGACAAAATCTAGCTGTGTATAATTGTGAATTTTTAGAGATGTTGAGGCACTGAGGTTTTGTATTTAAAAAACTGTTTAAAATAAAACACAATATAAAAGTCATTATGTAATATAATTGTGTTTAATAATTTCCATGTATTGACTGTGTGTCCTATGGTGTAATTCCGTGAATACCCCTTCACTCTGTTATAGCAGATTTGGAGATAACAGACACCGTGTCCCTCTTATGAGTCCATTATAATGAGGGTTTACTGTATAGAACATACACCATTTTGTAAGCTTGTAACATCATGATATACAGTGGGGAGGGGGACCCCCCCAATTTTGTGTTCCTTGATTTAATGTTCAAGTGTAATGATCCCAGGTCAGTAATGTTAGTGTTAAATTTCTACCATTTAGGATGGTCCTCAGTTTAGTGTCCAAACCTGCTTTTCCCTGAAGTATCTTATATTGAAGTTTTACTGCAAATTACAATTTTCAGATTAAACATAACAGAGAATGAGTGGTTTTAAAATTGAACAGGGTCTAGCTGGCACATGTATAACATCTGGCTAGACTTGAGGAGTTATGTACCTACTTTTAAGTTTCCTTATCAGGCAGTACATACTTACATACTTGTATAATCAGCCAGTTTTGGATATAATGCTTAATTACAATGTATCAACTGCTAGATACGAAATTGTTTCTGTCATTTGTTTGACTGTTGATTAATTCAGAGTCATCTTTCTCATCCACATTCCACTCATACTCAGCAATTATGAAGACAGGACAGAAAATTGTGTACTAATATTATCACCATTCTGTCCAGAATTACATTACAAGAACTTTTGTTATTCATCTCATTGTTGTAGAAACAAATGCACAAATTTAAAAATAACTGATGATCACTTTACCTAAAAGATACTGTATACAAGTCAAGTAAGACAGTATACAAGAGATGGACAAAAATATGGAAACACCCAACAAAAAACACATTACCATGACTAATATGGTGTAGGATAACCTCTGGCTTGCAGTCTCCTTGGAATGGATGAATAGAGGTCCTGTATGATTTGCAAGGGAATCTTGTATCATTCTTCCTGAAAAACATGGTAAGTTCTGTTATCGATGATGGAGGTGGTTAGCGCGCACGCAGATTGCTCTCCAAAACAGACCACAAAGGCTCAATAATATTGATATCCGGCGATTGTGGAGGCCATGGCAGACGTAACACTTCATCTTCGTTCTCAGAAAACCAGTCCTGGACGATGTGAGCTAAGTGAACACAGGCATTGTTGGCTTGGTAAATGGCATCACCATTAGGGAACAAAGTTTGCACCCTGGGATGGACCAGGTCACCCAAAATGGTCACATAGTCATTGGCAGTGACATGACCTTGCAGGGTAATGATGGGTCCGACAGAATACCACAATATGGCTGCCCATACCATGGTCGAACCCCCGCCATGTTTTACTCTTGGCAGCAGACAATCTGGATTGTAAGCTTGGGATGGCGTTCTCCAAACGTAAACTCAGCCAGAAGTCGGAAACAGTGTGAAGATAGACTCATCCGACCAAATGACCCTCTTCCATTGCTCCATAGTCCAGGTTTTATGACTTCAGCACCACACTGTCCTCTTAGTGGTATTTTGATCACTGATGAGTGGCTTTGGAATTGCAGCTCATCCAGAAATACCCTGCTTGTGGAGTTCCCTTCGTACTTTTTTGGTGCTGACAGGGTTTGTGAGCGTGACATTCAGTTCAGCAGTCACTTTTGCAGCTGTAGTCTTCTTATTTTTCGTCACAATCCTACGCAATGTTCATCTGTCTCGATCACTCAACACACATTTCCGTCCACGCTGGTGTTTATTTGATGCGGCCATAATCTTGGATACTGTGCCTCGCGATACACCAAAAACCTCGGCTACCTTGGTTACAGAAGCACCCACCATATGGGCCCCAACAATTTGCCCACGTTCGAATTCTGTTAGCTCTGACGTGATGCACAAAAAATTGCACAGAACACTGTCTCGACAACAAATTAAGATTGCAACATA